>NC_142066.1:24092248-24144748 GCF_059756535.1 Pantherophis guttatus
GGATCTTTGAGCAAGGTATGAAATGTACTTGTTTAGAAAACAAATCAGTTACTACCCAAATGACAGTGCAGCCCTCACTGTCGGGTAAGTCCACCACAAAATCCATAGATATTTCCTTCCATGGGGCGTTCGGTCTAGCCACACTTTGCAGTAATCCAGGGGATTTTCCTGGAGGTCTTTTAGCCGAGGCACATACTGGACAGCTAGCTACATATGTCTGTATGTCCTTTTTTAGTGCAGGCCACCAAAACTGTCTCTTAACAAGATGTAAAGTTTTGACAAACGCAAAGTGTCCTGCGGCTTTGGCATCATGCGCATATTTCAATACAGTTGGTCTTAATGTGGTCGGAACATACAATTTCGATCCAACCCAAGCTAGTCCATCGTGGAGTGTGCATTCATTCGAGTGGATTTTAAACCACTCGTCAGCTTTTAGTGCTTCTCGTAACTTTTCGAGTAAATCCCCTGAGAGTTCTGGATCGGTTTTACTCTGTGCTCTGGTAGTGACCTGTGTTGCCAATTGCGTTAAGGGGATCATTGGTTGAACCAGTTCCTTCTTTATGCTGTTGTACTGTGGCAATCTGGAAAGTGCGTCTGCCATGAAATTTTTTCCCCCAGGCAGGTAACGTAAAGTGAAATTGAAACGCTTGAAATGTTGGGCCCAGCGTGCCTGTTTGGGTGACAATTTGCGTGGTGTTTTTAATGCTTCTAGATTCTTATGGTCAGTCCACACCTCGAAAGGATTTGATCACTTCCAGCTTAATGTCAGGTATGCTTCCTTCAGTATCCAGGAAAGAAAACCCCAAACTCAAGCATTTTGAAGAATCTGGTACTTTTACTGAATATGAAAAGATTAACATCCCAGTGAAAGCTGGAAGTGATCAAAACGCGCGAAATGCATCTACTAAGCTTCTTCCCCCCCTCGTGTTTATAGTTTCTCAGCCAATCTAAAGGTCTTCCAAAGGTCAGGTGGCAACACGTCTGGCAGCGTCATCCATCAGGAATGTCGAGACAGTTGGTCGGCCATCCCCTTCTGAAATCTAGTTTCGATTCCCACGAAGTCCCCTCCTACAAAGACAAACCCCCTCCTGCTCTCTTCCCCCCCTTTGCTCCATACCTAATCCCTCCCCGTTTCTTATGGCAGCTAAAGCAGGAAAGCTGATGCTGACAGGCTGGCTGGCTGACTTTCCCACTAATGAGTTTATCTGACCTTTTAGTCAATGTTTGAATCAGGTGAGACACAAAGCATGAAAAAGGTCATCATATCTATTTTCCAATTCAGGCTAATATAAACATCCCATTTCCCTGGAGTTTTGCAGGAAATATTTTTTTTTGCCACTATCACATTTTGCTTCCTATAGCCAATTTAAAAATCCAGAGACAACTGCTGGCCATTTAGAGATTCAGTGGGTTTTTTTCTCTTCCTTTTCCCAGAATACTTTTTCTGCAGGCTTGTGTATTTTAAAATACAGGCAAGATTCGGCTATTTTGCTATCCCATTTTATTGTTCATCACAGAATACTACAGATGGACATATACCAGTCCTGGGTTCACCACACTTGGATCATTCTCCTAATTGTCAGATGGTTTTTTGATAGCTGAGTATGTTCAGAAAAAGGGAGGTCACTGAAGCTGGGCAATTTGCTTGTTTTGCTTCATCCTGTACATGGAAAATGAGGATACCACTCTTGAGTGGCAACGTAACACAACAAGGATACTTGAAAAACAATAACATTATTAGAAATTACAAGAACCTGGGTTTTCTGGATTTCTTTAAAGAGAATGACTGATTGATTCAAAGATTATAAACCATTTAATTCCTTACTCTGGCCATTCCCATTAGACACCACCTTCTGCCACCTGTGTAGAAAGCTGCCATCCTGGGTACCGGAAATTGATTAAGGAGGGAAAACAGGTTTGCTGCTATGACTGTGTCGAGTGTTCAGAGGGAAGCATTTCCACCATGATTGGTAAGAAAACAATATGGATATTTCCTTAAAAATACAGTATGCTCTAACCAAGTTGGGTTCTTGAATTTCGTTTTAAAGAAAAACATAGATTGATTGGGATCTCTCACTAGCCTTGTTCTCTTTCTTCTTTTTTTAAGTAAAAACATTTATTTATTTAACTGTGTAATCTCTCATTCAGGAAATGTGGTCTATTGAATAAAAAAATAAAGTTTAAAAGGCTTTTTTTAAAGCACGATTTTTAAAAGAAGTTCATTCTCTCCAAAAAGAGCTTCAGGAAGGAATAATTGCTAAAAACGTAATTTGATTCAATGTGGAGAATTTTTAGAGATTTTATTTATGGTTTATAGATTCCAAGCAATGTGAGAGGTGTCCGGAAAAACAATATCCAAATGAGAAGCACCATCAATGTATTCCCAAAATTATCACCTACTTATCCTACAAAGAAGTCCTGGGAGAAGTCCTGACTGGCTTTGCTGTTTCTTTTGCTGTCATCACAGTTGTGGTGATGGGGACATTCATCTTCCACCAGAACACTCCCATCGTCAAAGCCAACAATTGGGATATCACCTGCACCCTGCTCGTCTCGCTCCTGCTGTGTTTTCTTTGCTCCTTCCTCTTCCTCGGATGTCCAGGGACAGTCACATGTCTCCTCCGGCAAGCAGTTTTTGGAGTTGTCTTCTCCATTGTGGTGTCTTGTGTGTTAGCCAAAACCATCACGGTGGTTCTGGCCTTCATGGCCACAAAGCCAGGGAACCGCATGAGGTTGTGGGTGGGGAAAAGGCTGTCCGTCTCAGTCATTGTTTTGTGCTCCCTTATTCAAACAAGCATCTGTGCTGTGTGGTTGACCATTTCTCCTCCTTTCCCAGACTTGGACGTGCATTCCCAGGTGGATGAGATCTTAGTGCAATGCAACGAAGGTTCGGAGATTATGTTTTATGTTGTGCTGGGCTACATGTGGCTTCTGGCCCTCATCAGCTTCACGGTGGCCTTCTTTGCCCGGAAGTTGCCCGACACTTTCAATGAAGCCAAGCTCATCACCTTCAGCATGCTGGTCTTCTGCAGTGTTTGGGTGTCTTTTGTGCCCACCTACTTGAGCACCAAGGGGAAATCCATGGTGGCTGTGGAAGTCTTTTCTATCTTGGCTTCAAGTGGTGGCTTATTAGGCTGCATTTTCCTGCCCAAGTGCTACATCATCATACTGAGACCAGAGCTGAATACCAGGGAGCAGCTAGTTAGGAAAAAGACAGATGTGATATCAAGGGCAGCATGAATGATACCTGAATTTATATGATTTGGATGAAAATGTTCTGCATTCTGAATTTTATTCAGAAATAATTGTCTTCTTCAGTTTTTTAATAGCAATCACATTTATTGCCCCATAGTGCTTTATAACATTCTCTGGGTGGTTTACAATGTAAGCATTGTTTGCATACTGTGCCCAACAATCTGGGTCTATTCTTCCATCCTCAGATGGATGAAAGACTGAGTCAATCTTGAGCACCTTCAGGATCAAAGTCTAGGCTCTGGGCAGAGTTTGCAGGCAAATTTGCTTTTACTATGCCACCAGGGCTCTTAATGTAAGAAACTTCACATATACACAATATCAAGGTGAAAAAATGTGCACAACTTTTTCTAGATGAAGATTTCTTTGTCTTTGACAAATAAACTGGAAAGTACATTCAGAAATAAAATATTTGTGCTTTCCAGAACTGATTGTGTTTATTAAGTAAGATTTTATCTCATTTATATTTAGATTTAGCGTAGAATATTTTGATTGTCACTTTAAATTACACTAATCGGCATATATTAAAGTGAAATTTCATTGCATACAGCACTCAAATGGTCATCACCTCCAATATACACTTCATAAACATGACAAATAAATAAATAAATACCCACATACCCCATGTATTATATGACACAGAGAAACAACACAGTTTCGTTTGGATGCATAAATGTACTTGGCGAGAAAAATGAATCTTGCATGGTTACCAGACGGATGGCATAGGGAACAAAGCTGTTACAGAATCAGGTAGTCCTGGTAAAAATACTTCAAAAACTCCTTCCGGAGGGGAGCAACAGAAACAGATCATGAAGTGTGTGTGGGGGGGGGTCTTTAACAACGCTTTGAGCTCTAAGCACATAGAGCTTATAAGGAGCATCCTGAATAATGGGAAGCGAGTTTCCTAAACTTTTTGTTTGTCCTTACCACTCTCTGTATGGACTTTCTATCTGAGGCGCTGCTATCCACCAAATCGAAGAGTGATGCAGTTTGTTAAAACGATCTCAATCGTGCCTTTGTAAAAAATGGCCAGGACGGAAGGAGAAAAATGTGCTCTCCTCATCCGACACAGGAAATACAGACACTGATTTGCATGCTACACTAAGAATGATGTGTGGAGAGACTAATTCACATTCTTAGTTGTCTGCACCCACAGATACTTAACCCAGTTGATTACCTCTAAAGCTGCATCATTGATTCTGAGTGGAGTATGATATGCTTCCTAAAATCTGCAATGATCTCCTTTGTTTTATTAACATTTAGAACCAGGTTTCTTTTATTGCACCAAACCACCAGAATCTTCACCTCTTCCCTATAAGCATCTTCATTGTTCTCCTGGATAAGACTCAACACTGCCGTGCCATCCGCAGACTTCACAATATGATTCGTATTAGATATGGCACAGCAGTCGTGAGTCATCAAGGTGAACAGTAATGGACTCAAGACACAGCCCTGGGGGGAATCTGTACTCTGCAGATGGAGTTGGCAACTTCTCTTCCAACTCGCACAAACTGGGGGCTATCAATAAGGAAATCAAGTATCTAGTTAGATAAAGGAGTATTAAAACCTAATAGGCCCAGTTTGTTCAGCAAATGCTGAGGAATGATTGTGTTGAGTGCCGAACCAAAATCAACAAACAGCATTCGCACGAGTGTTCTTCTCCTCCAGGTGCACCAAGCTAACATGAAGCACACCCAAAAGTGCTTCGTCTATAGAGTGGTTTTTCGAATAGAATAGAATAGAATAGAATAGAATAGAATAGAATAGAATAGAATAGAATAGAATAGAATAGAATAGAATAGAATAGAATAGAAATTTTATTGCCAAGTGTGATTGGACATACAAGAAATTTGTCTTTGGTGCATAGGATCTCAGTGTCTCAGGGCCCGGGCCTTCGGTTGTTTTTGTGCAATGCCAGGTCTATGACTAATAAAGCCCCCCGCATTCATGATTCAGTTCAAGAGGGGGGTGCGGACCTGGCTGGGATCACAGAGACCTGGCTGGGCCACGAGGGGAGGGTGTTCCCCTCATGGAGATGTGCCCACCAGGCTTCCATGCATTTCATCAGCCGAGGGCCCAGGGGAGGGGCGGAGGAGTAGCAGTGATTATTAAAGAAAGTCTTAGTCCAAGGGAGGCCACTGTTCCTCAGATAGCTGGCTGTGAGTCCCTCTTTGTGGACTCTGATTGGATAGTTTCAGACGGGATGACGGAGGCAAGTCTTGAGATTGTTATCTGGGAGGAGTTTGAACCTGTGACTCCTGAGGACATGGACAGGATTTTCGGGAGGCTTAATGCTACCACATATTTACTGGACCCGTGTCCCACTGGCCTCCCGGGAGGTTACACGAGGCTGGTTTCAGGAGATTACCAATGCTTTGCTGGGTGAGGGTGTCTTCCTAGCCGCCCTGAAAGAGGCAGTGCTGAGGCCCCTCCTCAAGAAGCCTTCCCTGGACCCAGCTGTTTTAGCTAATTATCGTCCTGTCTCCAACCTTCGCTTCACGGCGAAGGTTGTCGAGAGTGTGGTAGTGAGGCAACTTCCTCGATTCCTGGATGAAGCTGTCTATCTAGATCCATGCCAGTCGGGCTTCAGGGCGGGTTACAGCATGGAAACGGCATTGATAGCATTGGTTGATGATCTCTGGAGGGCTCGGGACAGGGCTTGCTCCTCTGTTCTGGTCCTCCTAGACCTCTCAGTGGCTTTTGATACCATTGATCATGGTATCATGCTGCGTCAGCTAGAGGGGTTGGGAGTGGGGGGCATCGTTTTACGGTGGTTCTCCTCCTTCCTCTCTGACCGTACGCAGTCTGTGTTGACGGGAGGGCAGAGGTCGACCTTGAGGTTCCTCACTTGTGGGGTGCTGCAGGGATCGGTTCTCTCGCCCCTCCTGTTCAACATTTATGTGAAGCCGCTGGGCGAGATCATCCGTGCTTTGGGATGAAGTGTCAACTGTATGCTGATGACACGCAGTTGTACATTTCAACCCCAGGCCACCCCAATGATGCCCTTGACATGATGTCCCATTGCCTGGAGGCCGTGCGGATCTGGATGGGGAGGAACAGGCTCAGACTCAACCCCTCCAAGACTGAGTGGCTGTGGTTCCTGGCGTCCCGATATAGCCAGCTTACACCATCACTGACTATTGGTGAGGAAATCTTACCCCCCTCAGAGAGGGCTCGCAACTTGGGCATCCTCCTGGACTCATGGCTGGTTTTGGATGATCATATGACGGCCGTGGCCAGGGGGGCTTTTTATCAGGTTCGCCTGATTTCCCAGTTGCGCCCCTTTCTGGATCAGGATGCCTTGTGCATAGTCACTCATGCCCTCGTCACTTCCCATCTGGACTATTGTAACACTCTCTACATGGGGCTCCCCTGAGGGGCACCCGGAGGCTCCAACTGGTCAGAATGCGGCTGCACGAATAATAATGGGGGCAACCCGTTGTTCCCATGTAACACCCCTCATGCGTGAGCTGCACTGGCTCCTGATGGTGTTTCGGGTGTGCTTCAAGGTGTTGGTTACCACATTTAAAGCGCTCCATGGTTTAGGACCTGGCTATCTACAAGATCGCATTCTGCCACCGATTGCCTCCCACCGACCGGTACGCTCACACAAAGAGGGCCTCCTCAGGGTGCCGTCAGCCAAACAATGTAGACTGGTGACCCCCAGGGGGAGTGCCTTCTCTGTGGGGGCCCCTGCCCTCTGGAACCCCCAGACATACGAAGGATCCCCAACCTCCACGCCTTCCGTCGTGCAGTGAAGACCCTGTTATTCCAACAAGCCGCTCTGATGGGATAAATGATTTTAATTTGGTCTTAATGGGGTTTTAAAATTGGTTTTAAAATGAGAGTTTGAAATTCGGCCCATGATTTAATTATTTTAATCTGCTCTTAAATTCTATTTTTACATTGTTTTTATTATGGCTGTTCACCGCCCTGAGTCATTCGGGAGAAGGGCGGTATATAAATTAAATAAAATAAAATAAATAAAGTGTACATAAAAGGAAAGATACGTTCATCAAGAATCATAAGATACAACACTTAATGATAGTCATAGGGTACAAATAAGCAATCAGGAAAAAAATAAATATAAATCATAAAGATACAAGCAACAGAGTTGCAGTCATACAGTCATAAGTGAAGGAGATGGTTGGTGGGAAGGCAAGCTAGAATGAGTCAAATGTAGGGGGAAGGCATGAAACCATATAGTCCTTTACCAATCTCTCAAAACATTTCATCATAATAGAAGTGAGTGCAACTGGACGGTAATCATTAAGGCATGTGATTATAGTTTTTTGGGGAGGCACTGGTACAATGACAGCATTCTTAAAACATGTCAGCAAAGTGAGCAAAGAAGAGATATGCATTTAACTGAATTAGGAGATTGTGAGGTGAGAAGGGAGAATTTATTTGTCTACTAATCCATCTCTTGTTCTTTTAATCAGCATTGCTTTCCTTCGGTTGAGAAAGCCAGACTCGGTTCCCAAAATCTGTTATGATCCCAAGATCATTTCTTTCTTCCCTGATGAGGAGCTGCCAAGAAATGGGTTTCGGTCATATAATTTCTTCAACTGGAAAAATACTTGATAATAGCTTTGGGAAAGAGAATTCCCTACCTAATGATTATCAGAATTAATCAATTAAATTTGGGTTTTTTTTGGGCAAGCACAGAACCTAGGGAGACTTAGCAGTTTAAGTTTACCATGAGCAACAGCTTCATGAGTAAGTGGCCTTATGAATCACTCAGATGATAATGATTGTAATCTACAACTTTAGTTGTGCATAAAACCAGTAGAGGTTCTTTCATTGTTCCAGTCGAAGTGTTGTGATGAAGATGTGGTTGCACTGCTCTGATTGGAGCCAAATTGCTTTGGCATTCAAAGAGACTCACACACTTTCTCATGGGTTTCTGCTCTCTCTCCTTCTCCTCCAGGCTTCTTTCAACAAGACCTTTAACTCCATGTGTCATAACAAACGACATTTGCAGCTTAATCTCCCTGCCCTCTCCAGTGATATCGTCATTGGAGAATTTGTGTCGACTTTATATCCCAAATGGTCTTTGCTCCACTTTATGGAACATCCAGCAGGATCTTTGGAAGGATGGCAAGTACTCCTTTGAAAGAAACTGTGATATGCCTTTCAAGGTTTTTTTTTTTAATTGATTGTATTCAGGACATTCTGATTAATTTTTTTCCATTTTAGATGAGAATTAAAACTGGTTTAGGTATATTTTTTATTTATATATCTGTCTTGGTTAATGATATTTCAGGTGCTGAAATATACAGTAGCTGTTAAATGTTGCCTTGTAGACATGGTTTTTCATGTTGCTGTTGTTATACATCAATTAACCTGTTCATGAGAAGATTTGATTTTAATGACACTGTTCCCCTATTTTTTTTATTTAACATTCAAAATGAAAGCAAAACCATATCAAAACTATTTAGCATGAATATTTTATTAAAGGTTTAAATACATATCTATGATTCTCATACTACATAATGCCACTGTTAGGAATTTGTCACTTTTTCCTGATTAGCAAACACTTCTACATACCAAGACTTTTATTTTATAAAGATTGTGATAGCTTGAGTTTTCTACTTCTTATGCAGTAAGTCTCCTTAGTAGAAAGACGGAGCATATTTAAATATATGAATGTGATAAAATGTGAATTGTTGTTAACAGTTGGCAAAATCCATCAGTTTCTGTCCTTCTATTGCATTGCTGCCCTACATACACAAAACAATGCTTGTAATTGCATTAAAATTCTCAAAATATGATCACAGTTCCCACATGATCCTCCAATGAGATTCAAGCACTGCACTTCAGCCCAGATACATCATTTTAGATGTATCTAAATCCAGTTATTGTCACATTCGAAGATTATAGAACTAAATGAAACTCTTCTTGCAGGCCATTGCCTAAAAACGTACAGCATGTCCTAGCCTTCAGTTTTGCCATTCAGGAGATCAACAGGAATGAGAATTTGTTACCCAACATCACCTTGGTCTCCAAGATATACGAGAATGGTTTTCAGGCAATGAAAGCCTCTGAGAACCTTTTCACTCTCCTCTTTGTGGAAGGCCTCTGTCAACTCAATTACAGGAAGGGAAAGGACCAAAACATCATGGCCGTCATTGGTGATCTCCCTTCCCAGAACACCATCCAGATGGCCAACACCTTAAATGCCTACAAGATTCCACAGGCAGGTATCTGGTTTCACATTATGCACAAGAAAAGAAAGGATGGCAATTAAAAGTGAAGACAACCCCTCAAAAACAGCTGCAATATTGGGGAACTCGTTTTAGAGTTTTTATTTACTTATTTTGTCAGAGAAATGCAATGCATCAATTACTATTATATGTGTAGTAATTCTTAATAAGCACAAACATATTTAGTTTGTAGAAACTGTATAGCTATCACTGTTTCGGACTTCTTCTTCTCCTCCTCCTCCTCCTCCTCCTCCTCCTCCTCCTCCTCCTCCTTCTTGTCTTTCTCTTTATCACTTTGGGTTCTTGTTCTTGCTCTTTTGGTGGCCTCAGGCATTGTTAATTGATATTGTAGTAGTGTATCTGATGTTGTCTCTCCATCTTCTGGGTATTCTATGTTCACAAGAATTTTAAATATGCTTATCCTAATTATCTTACCCTCATAATATAAAATGGAAGATGAATACTGTCAGATCCTTAATGAAAAAGCCGCCTCTCTTATTACTCATTCCTATCTGCTCTCTAAAAGGCATATGGTGGCTCAGTAGCTGCTGACCTTGTCAATCTAAGTTCAGTGGTTCGAATCCCTAGTGCTGCATAATGGGCTGAGCTCCTGTTACTTGTCCCAGCTTTTGCCAATCTAGCAGTTTGAAAGCAGGTAAAAAATGTACATAGAAAAATAGAGACCACCTTTGGTGGGAAAGTAACAGGGTTCCATGGATGTTTGGCATTTAGTCATGCCGGCCATATGAACATCGAGACATCTTCAGACAGCACTGACTCTTTGGCTTTGAAATGAAAATGAGCACCACCCCCTAGAGTCAGGAACGACTAGCACATATGTGCGAGTAGAACCTTTATCTTTATCTGCTCTCTATTTCTACTTAGCACAATCAAAGATTGAGATGACTTTGTCTAAAAAGGGATGAATGGAATTCTAATGGTGGTCTGGTTACCAAAGCTCTCAGGAAAGACTTGTTGATCTCCAGATTTAGTATTTATCTCACCCATCAAGATTTTTTTATGGAAAAACAGGTCCAAAAGAAATACTTCCATTTTTTTTTATGTGTCTACAGAAGCAGTATTTCATCTAAAAATACATCATTATTATTCCCACTCTGCAGCTCAGTTATGGCACTTTTGACCTGGCATTGAGTGATAAACAGCAATTTCCTTCTTTCTTCTGGATGACTCCAAATGAAAACCTCCAGTATGCTGGGATTATTCAGCTCTTGAAATATTTTGGATGGAATTGGATTGACCTGCTCATTCCAGAAGACACCACTGGAGAGAGATTTCTCAGAATTCTGAGACCAAAATTCATCCAGAGTGATATTTGCATTTCTTTAATTCAACTTATTCCAAGATTGACAAATTATGACCCCAGTACCTTACGGAAGATTAATCTAGGTAAAATAGGACGTGTCCTGTGGTATAGTAAAACCAATGTAATACTAGTTTATGGGGACATGCAATCTATAGAAGGCTTACGAGTAATTCTTGAATGCTATGAAATTAGTCAAAGGCTCCCAATTGAGAGGGTTTGGGTCATAAGTGCTCTCTGGGATGTCACTTCTGTCTTTGAACCTCAGAAATTTACAGCATTGTCTTTCAATGGAAGCCTGTCTTTTGCCCTACACACAAATAGGGTCCCAGGCTTTCAAGAGTTCCTTGAGAAGCTAAATCCATATCACTCTAAAGTGCATTTCCTACCTCAATTCTGGAGGGCAGCATTTATCTGTTCACTTCCAATGTACAATATATATGCAGCAGGCAAAGGAAGCTGCACTGGGAAAGAGGATCTGGGGAGTCTCCCTGGAACTGTCTTTGAAATGGAGATGTCTGGCCAGAGCTACAGTATTTACAATGCTGTCTATGCTGTAGCACATGGTCTCCATGCTATGTATTCATCCAGAGCCAGGCAGAAGACAAGAGGCAATGGAGAGAAGTGGAATTTGCTGAAAGTCCAACCTTGGCAGGTGAGTTATGGTTCCTTCTAATGTAGTGGGAATGTAGCCGTAATAACATATTGATTTCAATTTTTACAAAATTCAAAATTCATTAACAGTATATTTTACAACAGTCTGCATTCATCTGAAATTGTCTGAACAAAACATCTTTTCATTTGGATAATGTAGGAGATTACAAGGTTGAGCCCGAGGGTAGGGTCAAATGCATCATCAGTTTGGTGTCTCTACACCCCCATAAAAGACCTAATTCCAGCCCCCCTTTAAGTCCGTTGGCTCTTCTCTGGTGCCAATTCACCTTGACCATTGATAGTTCAGAATGTTGTAATAGGTAGCATGAAATAAACTTGTAGTACTTTTGAACTCTGTTCTGATTCCATGAAACAAGGAATATTACCATATTCTTTATTTAGCTTCTCCTCTAAAGTGTATGTATGTATGTATGTATGTATATGTGTGTGTGTGTGTGTGTGTGTGTGTGTGTGTAGAGATAGATAGATAGATAGATAGATAGATAGATAGATAGATAGATAGATAGATAGATAGATTTAAAATATATGTTTAAAAATTACTGTTTAATAACAGCATAGTTGGAAGGGACCTTGGAGGTCTTCTAGTCCAACCCCCTGCTCAGGCAGGAAACCCTATACCAGTGATAATTAACCTTTTTGGTGCCGAGTGCCCAAAGCATGCGCGCACGAATGCATTCACATGAGGGCTCCCCCTGAACCCCATTTTGGGCCTGGAAAGCCTCCTGAACCCCCATGCATTCACTCTGCCCCCCCAAACAGACATGGACATGGACATCCCGCACATGCGCCCCACCCCTGCACATGCACGGCAGAGACCAAAAGACCAGGTGGTCGGCTGGAGGCACACATGCATACGCGGTGGAGCTGGACTGGGGCGACTGCTGGCGTGCTGCAGAGAAGGCTTTGCATGCCATAAGTTCACCATCACAGCCCTACACTACTTCAGATAAATGGTTATCCAATATCTACTTAAAAACTTCCAGTGTTGGAGCATTCACAACTTCTGCAGGCATGTGGTTCCACTGATTAATTGTTCTAACTGTCAGAAAATTTCTCCTCAGTTCTAGGTTGATTCGCTCCTTCATTAGTTTCCACCCATTGCTTCTTGTCCTCTTTCAGGTGCTTTGGAGAATAGGTTGACCCCCTGTTCTTTGTAGCAACCCCTTATATATTTTTAAGATTGCTATCAAATCACAACTAGTCCTTCTTTTCATTAAACTAGACATACCTAATTCGAGCAACCTTTTTTTACACATCTTAGTCTCCAATCCCCTAATCATCTTGGTTGCTCTGCACTCTTTCTAGAATTGCAACATCCTTTTTACAATGTGGTGACCAAAACTGGATGCAGTATTCGAAATGTGCTCTGCAGGATGAAGGCATCTTCCCATGTTTCAAACCAATATGGTCTGAGCTTTCTTTTGCCAATTAGACCCACAATATTTGGTGATGTCATTGATCCATCTTCTTTTTAGTCTCTTTTGTAGACACCTTTTATCAACAGTGAAAAGTGATTAGAGTTGATAAAACACTTTTTTATCAACTGGGATCCATTCTATGACTGCCTTGGTCCACCTGCCAAGTCCTTGTCAAGTGGTATTAACACTTCAAATGATCTTGATTCTATCCTCTGTTAATGCAGCCTAGGATTGAGTTGGCTTTTTTGGCAGCTGCAGCACACTGCTGACTCATATTGTCCACCAGACCCCAAGATCCCTGTCACAGTTACTACTATTTTCTTACCAAAATATGGAACCTTACTTTTTTCACCATTGAATTTTCTTTTGTTAGATAGTGCCCGATAGGTCATGTCTGACAACATCCTTCTGTATTTTAAGCCTATCTTCTGGAGTGTTGGCTACTTCTGCCAATTTTGTGTCATATGCAAATTTGATGGCTTATCTATCCCCTCATCCAAATCATTGATGAAGATGTTGAAGAGTACTGGGCCTAAAACAGAGCCTTGGGGTACCCCACTGCATATTTCCATCCATGTAGATGCAGTTCCATTGAGGACTACATGTTGAGTGCAGTTGGTCAGCCAATTATGAATCCATCTGGTGGTGATGCTGTCTAACCCACATTTTTCTACTTTAGCAAGTAGTAGGTTATGGTCTACCTTATCAAATGCCTAACTGAAGTCCAAGTAAATTATATCCACAGCATTTTTCTTGTTCACTAAAATTTGTCTGGCATGATCTGTTTTTGACAAACTGATGTTGGCTCTTGGCTACAACTTTGTTTGCCTAAGGTGTTCACAGATTCATTATTTGATTTTCTTTTCCAGAATCTTCCCAGGTATTAATGTCAGGTTGATAAGTCTGTAGTTTCCGGGATCCATTTTTCCCCTTTTTTGAAGATGGGAACTACGTCACCTCTTTTCCAGTCCTCTGATAGTTCCCCAGTGCTCCAGGATTTTTGAAAGATATCGTTTATTTGTTTATTTATTTATTTATTTATTTATTTTGCCGAGTACATATTAGATAATATAAATAAGTATAAGCATGAATTGAATACATAAAATGAATACAATTAAAGGAAACATTAGGACAGGGACGGTAGGCTCTTATGATCACATCTGCCGGTTCCTTCAGAAGCTTGGAGTGTAAACGATCTGGTCCTGTTGATTTGAACTCGCGTAGGGTACACAGGTGCTCTCTTACCTTTTTCTTATCTATTTCTTATCTATTTTAAGTTGTATTCCTGCATTTCCCATGCAGCTGCAAAAAATTAATTAAGCAGTTCTTCTTTCTTCCTGTTGTTCATTACTTTCTTGCCATTTTCTCCCATTAATGGACAATAATTTCCTTGACATTTTTCTTGTTTTTTACATGTTGAAAGAAGCTTTTGTTGTTGTTGTTATTATTGTTTTTTACTTTTGTCGCAAGACTTAGTTCATTTTGAGCCTTAGCTTTCCTGACTTCATTTTTGCAGTCTCAAGATATTTGTTGATATTCTGCTTTGGTTAGGTGCCTCTCTTTCCAGTTTTTATATTTGTCCCTTTTGTCTTTAAAATTTATAATTTTTAGTTGTCTATAGGCTTGGTGGTAACCTCTGAAAGTATGTATTTCTTGTTGCAATTTTGATTTTTTTTTTCACAGATATTATATTAGGTATATAGAGATATTTTTTCCCAGAGGTCTTCTGCTTCCTTTCCAAGTTTCAATCCAGTAAATGACTACCTCTTATGCAGCATTTTGTGGTTGAATAGCAGAAAAAAATTCACTAAAGTAGAGAGAAGGAAAAATTGTGCAAAATAATAATAATAATCAATGAAATTGGTGGCAGGGGTAAGATAAATAATTGTTCTAACTGTTCTAACTTCTAGAAATTGTGGATGCTCCAACACTGGAAGTTTTTAAGACGAGATTGGACAACCATTTGTCTGAAATGGTATAGGGCCGTGATGACGAACCTATGGCATGCATGCCACAGGTAGCACACATAGCCATATCAGAGGGCATGCCAGCTCAGCTCTGGCACGCATGCGCGTGCAGGCCAGCAAATTTTCCGGCCTTCTGGGCCCACCAGAAGTAGGGAAACAGGCTGTTTCCTGCCTCCGGAGGGCCTGGCCCGTTTTCCTTTCTTACCTGGCTCCAGATCCTCACTATTTATCTGGGAAGGGTGAAAAACAGCCTTTCTCACTCCCTCGGAGCCCTCTCTAGGAGTCTCTGGAGACTGGGCACAGCAAAAAAGGTCACTTCCTGTCCCACCAGGAGTTGGGAAATGGGCCCTTTCAGGCCTCTGGAGGGCCTCCGAGGGAGTGGGAAAGGCTGTTTTCGCCCTCCCCAGATGCACAGAGACGATCTGGAGCCAGGTAAGAAAGAAAAATGGGCCTACCAGGCCATCGCGTGCCAGGAGCGGGGGGAGGGGGATTGCGCACGCATGCAGAGGGGGGTCGCATAGAATTATGGTGTGGATACGCACACATGCAAACCTCCCCCACCCACCCCCCCTCCTGGCATGCGATGGCAAAATGGTTAGCCATCACTGGTATAGGGTTTCCCACTTGAGCAGGGGGTTGGACTAGAAGACTAAAAGACCTCCAAGATCTCTTCCAACTCTGTTATTCTATTATTCTGTTATATTTCTTAGCAAAAATTTTATCCATCATGAAGTGCAACATGTGCAATATATCTGACCAAAAAACTCTATTTTAATTAAAGTCAATTCCTTTAGTATTAGTGGCCTAACACTTTTTAAATGTTTTTAATTGTTTTGTTTATCGTTTTTAATTAATGGGGCCAAATTCATGTGTCTTTTTAATTGTATTTTAATCTTTGTACTTGATGTTTTTACTTGGCTATTCACCGCCCTGAGTCCTCAGGGAGAAGGGCAGTATACAAATTCAAAATAAAATAAAATAAAATAAAATAAAATAAAATAAAATAAAATAAGATAAAATAAAATAAAATAATAAAATAAAATAAAATAAAATAAAATAAAATAAAATAAAATAAAATAAATTCCATTTATTACAGTCATAGACCAGACACCAGAATCAATAAAAACACTCAGTAAATATGCAATTAAAAATTCTACTATAAATAATAAATAACAGATAAAATTGATGATAAAATCCAGCCTGTCGATTATATATGGTCTAAAATTACAATTCATAAACTTGTAGCCCATAGTCAGTTTAATATTTAAAAAGAAAGAAAGAAGCAGTGCAACAGGTTTGCCATATTTGTTGTGTAAAATAGCTATGGTGGATTAGAAATGTGTTTCTGATGAATCCCCAATGCTGGTGTGCAGAATTTAGCCACCTGCGCAGAAGTAATGGACTTAAGCAGCCACTGGAGATAAGGAGTGTCGGAGTGGCCAGGATACCCAGTAAATGTTGGAAGAATATGTTTCTTTGAATCTCTCTGTAAAGGCACATCGAAAGAATAATACTTAAACATAAAATATAGTCCTGCAAAATAGAATTATGCCTTTGGAATATTAAAAAAAATACTATTAACGCTAAAGTTTGGCTGCTAGTTAAAAATGACTTGAGTGCCATTTGGTAAATCCCAGCATGGAACTGTACATTCTATTGCCTACTATTGGCATAAATTTCTCACTTATCTCTCTTATTTTTTAGCTTCAATTATTTCTGAAAAACCTCCATTTCAACAATAGTGCTGGGGAAGAAATAGTTTTCAATGAGAATGGAAACCTGGCAGCAGCATACGATATCATCAACTTGATTACTTTCCCCAATCGATCCTTTCAGAAGGTCCAAGTTGGACGTGTTGAACCTCAGAGTTCTCAAAAGGAAGGCCTCACCATAAATACAACTGCCATTGGATGGAATCCCAAATTTAAGCAGGTGAGTTAAACAAACCAACTAAAACATGAGGTATTTTCTCAATTTCTGGGATTTTAAATCAGTAACCTTAGAGTGGTTCCAAGGTCATTTGGTATCTTCTTAATGATGTTAGAACACTTTTGTATCCTGGAAAAATGAAGAAGTTCTCAATTCTACATTACACTTTCAGAATGTGGGGAAAGAGCTCACTGGGATTATTATTTATTTATATATTTTTCTATAAGATAACAGATATAAGTATAAGATTATGAATATAGGAAATGGGTACAAATAAAAGGGGACAGTAGGATAGTGATGGTAGGAATGTAGGTGCACTTATGCATGCCCCTTACAGACCTCATAGGAATGGGGTGAGGTCAACAGTAGACAGTCTAAGGTTAAAGTTATGGGCGTTTGGGGATGAAACCACAGAGTCAGGTAGTGCATTCCAGGCATTGACCACTCTGTTGCTGAAGTCGTATTTTCTGCAATCCAGTTTGGAGCGGTTTACCTTTAGTGAGGTGGAAGATTAATCTTTTGAAAGGTAATACTGAAGGGAGGATTAACCTTTCTTCTTTGAAAAAAATATTAAAGATTACAGTTACAATAATACAAACAAGAAAAGGAAAGATTTTATATAGAGATACTGTAGATGATAGATAGATGATATAGATAGATAGATGATAGATAGATAGATAGATAGATAGATAGATAGATAGATAGATAGATAGATAGGACTCTCCCACTAATGAGTTTATCTCACTTTTTTTTTTCAATCAGTTGAGACACAAAGCATAAAAATGGTTATCACACCTATTTTCCACTTCAGGCTAATATAAACATCCCATTTCTCTGGAGTTTTGCAGGAAATGTTTTTCTTGCCAGTTCCCATAGCCAATTCAAAAATCTGGGGACAGCTTCTGGCCATATAGAGGTTTAGTCGTTTTTTTCCCTCTTTTTTTTCTCAGAGAACTGAATAGCTTTTCTGCAGGTACTAATGCTTGTGTATTTTGAAATGCAGGCAAGTTTGGATTATTGTGCTATCCCATTTTATTGTTCATCACAGAATACTACAGATGGACTGTGGACATATATCAAAGTTTGCCATCACCCCAACTCCTGTGTTCACCACACTTGCATGACTGTCCTAATTGTTAGATGGTTTTTTGATAACTGAGTATGTGCAGAACAACGGAGGCCACTGAAGCTGGGCAATCTGCTTGTTTTACTTCACTCATCCTGTACATGGAAAATCAGGATACCACTCTTGAGTGACAACGTAACACAGGGATAATTGGAAAAGGATAGCAAATACTAGACCAGAATATTTTTGCTGTCATCTCAGCAGTTTCAACACTATTTCCCATACATTACAAATTTATTTTGGATTTTCTTCTTACTATTCAAATTTAACAGCTCATTAAGATTATGAGAAACATACTGTTTTATCAACCCCTTTAGGACATCTCAAGTTCCTTTACACACTCTGTAGGGTTCATGAACTGATTTGTATTCAAATTTTCAATAGCAATTCAAAGATTTTTCAGATTTTAACTGCTCCTCTGACTGATTATAGCAATCAGTCCTAGGAATTCCAAATTTTGCATTATTAGAAATTACAAGAAGCTGGTTTTCTTTAGGTAAATGTAAAGGTTCCCCACGCACAGATGTGCTAGTTGTTCCCAACTCTAGGGGGCGGTACTCATCTCTGTTTCAAAGCCAAAGAGCCAGCACTGTCCAAAGACGTCTCTGTGGTCATGTGGCCAGCATGACTAAAAGCCAAAGGCGCACGGAATGCTGTTGCCTTCTCACCAAAAGTGGTCTCTATTTTTCTACTTGCATTTTTTACCTTCTTTCAAACTGCTAGATTGGCAGAAGCTGGGACAAGTAACGGGAGCTCACCCCATTACGCAGCACTAGGGATTCGAACTGCTGAACTTCTGATCTTTCCATCAACAAGCTCAGAGTCTTAGCCACTGAGCCACTGCGTCCCTTGGTTTTCTTTAGCTTTTATTTAAAGAGAATGACTGCTGACTGATTGATTCAAAGCTTGATTATAATCCATTTTAATTCCTTACTCTGGCCATTCCCATTAGATTCCACCTGCTGCCACCTGTGTAGAAAGCTGCCATCCTGGGTACCGGAAATTGATTAAGGAGGGGAAACAGGTTTGCTGCTATGAATGTGTTGAGTGTTCAGAGGGAAGCATTTCCACCATGATTGGTAAGAAAACAATATGGATGTTTCCTTAAAAATACAGTATGCTCTAACCAAGTTTGGGTTCTGGAATATAGTTTTAAAGAAAAGCATAGATTGATTGAGATCTCTCACTAGCCTTGGTCTCTTTCTTCTTTTTTTAAAGTAAAAACTTTTCCTTATTTAACTGTGTAATCTCTTGTTCAGGAAATGTAGTCTATTGAATAAAAAATAAACTTTAAAAGGATTTTTTTAAAGCAAACATTTTAATAGTTTTATTCTCTCCAAAAACAGGCATAATCAGGAGACATAATTGCTAAAAACTTAATTTGATTCAATGTGTAGAATATTTAGATATTTTATTTATGGTTTTTAGATTCCAACCGATGTGAGAGGTGTCCAGAAAAACAATATCCAAATGAGAAGCACCAGCAATGTATTCCCAAAATTATCATCTACTTATCCTACAAAGAAGTCCTGGGAGAAGTCCTGACTGGCTTTGCTGTTTCTTTTGCTGTCATCACAGTTGTGGTGATGGGGACATTCATCTTCCACCAGAACACTCCCATCGTCAAAGCCAACAATTGGGATATCACCTGCACCCTGCTCGTCTCGCTCCTGCTGTGTTTTCTTTGCTCCTTCCTCTTCCTCGGGTGTCCAGGGACAATCACATGTCTCCTCCGGCAAGCAGTTTTTGGAGTTGTCTTCTCCATTGCGGTGTCTTGTGTGTTAGCCAAAACCATCACGGTGGTTCTGGCCTTCATGGCCACAAAGCCAGGGAACCGCATGAGGTTGTGGGTGGGGAAAAGGCTGTCTATCTCAGTCATTGTTTTTTGCTCCCTTATTCAAACAAGCATCTGTGCTGTGTGGTTGACCATTTCTCCTCCTTTCCCAGACTTGGACATGCATTCCCAGGTGGATGAGATCTTAGTGCAATGCAACGAAGGTTCGGAGATCATGTTTTATGTTGTGCTGGGCTACATGTGGCTTCTGGCCCTCATCAGCTTCACGGTAGCCTTCTTTGCCCGGAAGTTGCCCGACACTTTCAATGAAGCCAAGCTCATCACCTTCAGCATGCTGGTCTTCTGCAGTGTTTGGGTGTCTTTTGTGCCCACCTACTTGAGCACCAAGGGGAAATCCATGGTGGCTGTGGAAGTCTTCTCTATCTTGGCCTCAAGTGGTGGCTTATTAGGTTGCATTTTCCTGCCCAAGTGCTACATCATCATGCTGAGACCAGAGCTGAATACAAGAGAGCAGCTAGTTAGGAAAAAGACAGATGTGATATCAAAGGCAGCATGAATGATACCTGAATTTATATGATTTGGATGAAAATGTTCTGCATTCTGAATTTTATTCAGAAATAATTGTCTTCTTAATTTTTTTAATTGCAATAGAATTTAGATTTGTTAAGTGCGTGAATTGCAATAGAATTTAGACTTGTTAAGTGGGTGAGAGTGACCAAGGTTCTCCAAACTGTCCTGACCAATGTAATTTTGTTGATTGTAAAGGAATGTTAAGTTAACCTTGATGAAGGAATGGACGTCCTGGGAAAGTAGAAAGTGAGGGAAAAAAACTCAGAGTAACTCCATCTTGATTCTGTTTAATTCAGAAAGGGTCAAAGAAGTTCAGGCAGGCTTTCAAGATAGCCTACAACAACAATGGGGCACCATTGGAATAAGACAAAAAATGAATATGATTGAATACAGACAACAGCCCATATAGGGGATTATACTGTGGATCGTAATGGCAGTAAAATGTCATTATATCTCTGCTGTCGTTGTTTCTGGAGATAGCTATTCAAGTAAGAGAAATCTTCATGGCTTCAGACCAGGTTATTTGAAGAACCACCTTGTCCCAAGGACATCTACCTGACCCACCAGAGCACGGAGGAAGGGAGTGTTAAAGAACTCCTCTGCTAAGAAGGAACTGACATGTTCTGAGTAACGAACCCCATCAAATCAGGACTCTGAGGCTTCAGTCAGGCTCAAAAGACCTTTTATTGAGTATATCATATTGGCATGTAGAACGGTGAAGCTAGCTCTAAGTAATTCCTGGCTTTATGGTTGTTAAAAGGATAGAAACTTCCCACCCACCTCGGGTGTCCCAGGTCACGTTAGCCAATCAGTCCAGTGGCAGCTTTCCCCTCGGTCTCAGCACATGTTCGTTGCCATGACCTTGGTTCTCATGCTGAGCCTGGTCGATGTTTTGTCTAGCAGGTTAAAGCACCACCTTCTGACACATCCCCTTCCCCCAAGAGTGGCAAATGAGAAACAAAACAAAAGAAAGTGCAGAGTCAGCCAAAGTCATTTCCAGAGTTGACAAGTACATCTGATAGGACACATAGGAAGAAGGATCTTCTCTATGGTGGCTTCCTCGCTTTGGAATATGATCCCCACAGAGAGTAAATTGCCCCTCATACTGACATTCATTTACAAGGTCCTGAACACCAGGTTTGCCAAGGGGCATGGGGAACCCAAAGTGAGATGGAGCCTATCAAGTGGTTTATCTGATTGATTATAATCACCAGGATGGTAGAGTCTATTGTTTTTATTGTTTATATATTGGGATATGGCGGGCAGCCATAAAAATGTACTACAAACATAGCTATCCAGATAATATCAGTGTCCTGACTGAAGGCCCATTCAGAACTTGATGAGGAGGAACAGAATCAGATTACATCAGCTGAGGAGTTGCAGTTTGAGATCCTCCTAGACCAGTAGTGGGATTCAAATCCCAGCACTACTGGTTCACTATTGGGAACGTGCGGGTGCGCAATCTTTCTTTGCAGGCACGCAGTGCTTCTGTGGCCCAACCGGTAGCAACCCACTCCTGTCCAAACCATAGCTACTGTTTGATGATCAGTTGATAACTGGCCAGGAGTCCTTTGTTGAGGTCCCTTATTTGCCAATTGAGTCATTCCTAGAATGGGAGGTCCCCTCAGGTAGTCACATACTCTAGTCACTTCATTTCTCCCCCCCAACTTTTTTTAAAATTAAGATTTATTATAAATCCATATAACACATGAAAATAAAGATGAGAACAAAGAGAAAAAAGGATTATAGGGAAAAAGAAAAGGGAAAAAAGCTGTGATCTAACTCTTGTTAGTACAGTACAATAGAATAACAAATGCATCACCACCAGATGGATTAGTAACTGGCTCAACAATCGCATTCAACATGTAGTCCTTAAATAAACTGCATCCGCATGGAGGGAAATATGCAGTGGACTACTTCAGGGCTCTGCCTTAGGCCCAGTACTCTACAATATTTTCATAAACAATTTTGATGGGGGAATAGAAGGGGAATTCATCAAATTTGCAGATGATACCAACCTGGTGGAAATAGACAATATTCTAGAATATGGGTCCTCAAACTAGAGCCTGCAGGCCACATGCGGCCCGCTAAAGCAATTAATCCGGCCCGCGGAGAGCCACGAGGTTGCCCCATCCACCCTTAAGCAGAGCTCAGAATGTTCCTTCAGGAGCCCTGCAGGCTGGAACAAAAAGCCTGCAGAATGCTTACAGAGATGGAGGGGGGTGGGTGAAAGGAGGTCAAAAAACAGGCAAAAATGGTCAATTTTTTTGCCAAAAAACAAGCCGCTTTTACCTGGTTTTAGCCTGCAGAATGCTTGGGGGGGGAGGCAAAAAACAGACAAAAACAGCCCATTTCTTACGTTCCCTGCCTCCAGAAGATAGATAGAGATAGACACAGAGAGAGAGAGACCGACAGAAAAAGAGAGAGAGAGAGGAAGAGAGAGAGAAACAGAGGGACAGAGGGACAGAAAGAGAGAGAGGGAGGGAGGGAGGGAGGAAGAGAAGGAAAGAGAGAGGGAAAGAGAAAGAAAGAGTAAGAGAGAGAGAGAGAGAAAGGGGGAGAGAGAGGGAGAAAGACAAAGAAAGAAAGACAGAGAGACAGACAAAGAGAGAGAGAGAGAGAGACAGAGAGACAGAGAGATTTCTCAAGCTCCTTGGAGCTGAGAAGAATTACTGCAAAACTGAGTTTCCTGATGTGGACCACTAGACTCCTAAATAACTGAAAAAATGACATAGTAAAAAGAAAAGGCAACCAAAAGAGCAACATACAAACAAAAGCAAATAAAACACCGCAGGAGCAAAACAAATTAAAGTTTAATTTGTGTGCATTGTTCAATGGATTGTTAAATTGGCCATGCCCACCTAGTCACATGACCTAGCCACACCCACCTAGTCACATTGTTGTGTCCTTATATGGGGATCCGCCGGTGGTTGGCTAATCCACCGGCGGGAAGTTTAAATGAATGTCATTGGCCGGCTAGCTTGCCAGAGCTGTATATAAGGAGGGCTCAGCAGCACAGCCGGCAGTTCCGTATGAGCTGAATAAAGTGCTGAACGGACCTCTGCTGAGTCGCGTCTTTTTTTCCCTGAGCCAATCTAACACTGGCGATGAAGGACACAAAAGAACCGACAGCATACCTCGTGGCACAATCGCCACCATTTACCAAGAGCTGAGTCACTTGAGCGAAGTCACTGAAACTGAACCACAGAACCATGTCTGGAACACAGATCTCGCTGGCTCCGTTCGAGCCTAACCAGGAGAAATGGAAGTCTTTCATGGTCCGGTTCAGACAGTTCCTGGTGGACAGCGGTTTCACCAACCTGGACAACAACCGAAAGCGAGCCCTGTTCCTGGCTCACTGAGGCTCCGGGGTCCTGGAAATGGCCATGGATCTCGTGGCACTGAGGAATATTGAGCTGATGCCTTGGACTGAATCACAGGAAGTCCTGCAAGAGCATTACGTTCCAACCAGCACCCCGTTGGCCAACTGGTTTGATTTCCACCAGCGGAATCAACGAGACGGCGAATCGGTTAAGGACTTCGTATCTGCTCTCCGGACAATCGCAGCCAGCTGTGAGTTTGAGAATGTGGACATCCAACTGAGAGACCGGATCATCTTCGGGATGAGGGAGGCTTCTGTCCAGAAGAAACTCCTCAGCTGTAAGAAGGTCTCACTGAGAGATGTGATCGAAGAAGCCACAGCTGCAGAATCGTCAGAGAGAGCAGCAGCCGCCATGAGGAGGTCTAAGGAGATCAACAAGATCGACAAAGATTCCCAACCTTCATCAGATGAGACCACCACGGAGTCTGAGTCAGAACTGAAATGGCCGTCCACAAGGTTCTCAGACCCCAACCTTGGGAAAACCCTCAAGATGGCGGACGAGAGGAACACTGTGCCAGCTGCAACAGGGATCATGTGCATGCCAGATGTCGCTAGCGGGATGCGACCTGCAGGCGCTGCAGGAGGAAGGGCCACATCGCCGAGGTGTGCAGAGCAGCAGAACTGGTCATAGAGGCTCCCAGAACCCACAACTGCGAGAACCAGAGGCCATCCAAACGGTCCCAATACCCCAGGCGCGAGGGAGAAGGCTACGCAAAGAGCAGAGGGGTCCATCAGACCACCATAGTGCACGCCACTGCTGAGGGATCCAACAAGTTCCACATGACCGTCCACGTGGAAGGGACACCATGTCCCATGGAGATCGACTCTGGATCGCCCTATTCTATTATAGATTGGGTTCAGCTCAAGAAACTCAAGCCGCAGATTACCAAAAGCCATCTCAAGCCGCTGCAAGCGAAATTGGTGGATTTTGGAGGCCATCCAATCAGAATCCTGGGAAGGACCAAGCTCAGAGTCCATTACAAAGACTTCTCCGGGGACCTACCCATCGCAGTTGTCAAGGAGACCCAACTAACCCTTCTTGGAGTGGAGTGGTTCAAGCCTCTAGGGCTCACCATTGGCAGGATTAATCAGATTAGACAGAGCGAACTCGACAAGCTCCTAGGGGACTTCCAGGATGTCTTCAACGGGAGCCTAGGTAAATTTGTGGGGAAACCCATTTCATTTAATTTAGATCCAACAATTACTCCAATTCAGCTAAAGCCCCGCAGGGTTCCATTCGCCCTCCGGCCTAAAGTTGATGCCCAACTGGACAAATTAATTGCCCAGGGCATATTGGAGCCGACTGATCATGCTGCATGGGAGACCCCCATTGTGACCCCAATGAAGCATGAGGGATCTGTGTGCATCTGCGCTGACTATAAATGCATCATTAATAGCAGAGCGTATACCCAGTCCCAGTGGTGCAACATCTGTTGCATTCGCTAGGGAGTGGAACCATGTTCGCAAAACTGGACCTGGCCGAGGCTTACCAGCAACTGCCAGTCAATGAAAAACTGTGGAGGCTCAGACTATTGTCACTTACCGGGGGCATTCAAATGCCAATGCCTCTAATTTGGAGTCAGCGCTGCCCCAGGCATTTTCCAGTCTAACACATATGACCACCTAACCATTCCTACCCAACCAATCCAGGCCCCCAACAGTCTTAGGGACTGTGAATTGGCCCCCTGTTTAAGAAGCTGGAGGACCCCTGCTCTAGAAGGTAGGCTCAAAATAGAGAAGGATCTTGATACACTTGAACACTGGGTTCTACCATGCAAAATGAAATTCATTGGTGAGGAAAGTAAGATTTTAGACTTAGGCAAGTAAAACAAAACCCACAGATATAGAATAGGCGATGGTGAACCTTTTTGCCATCATGGGCTAAAAGCGGGGGGAGCGCGGGGGGTTGTGCATGCGTGTGCCCACACCCATAATTCTCTGTACAATGCTGCTCTGAAAGTGCATGCAACACTCCCCTGGGGTCCTCCCGCTTTTGGCACGGTGGGCCCGCTAGGCCCATTTTTTGCTCTTCCCAGGCTCAAGAGCCTTTCTAGGAGCCTGGGGGGGCAAAAATGGTTCCCCCCCCCAGAGGCCCTCCAGAGGCTGAATATGGACCATCTGCCGACTTCTGGTGGGACCAGAAGACCCATTTTTTACTCTCCCCAGGCTCCAGAGCCTTTCTAGGAGCCTTGGGAAAACCAAAATGGCCTTCCCCAAAACTCCCCAGAGGCTCTCCGGAGGCCAGAAACAGCCCATTTGCTGACTTCCAGTGGGAAGTCGGCAAATGGGCTGTTTCTGGCCTCTGGAGGGCCTCCGGGGTTGGGGAAGGCCGTTCCTCCCCCCAGCTCCTAGAAAGGCTCTGGATCCTGGGGAGAGCAAAAAAACAGGCCTTCCCCACCCTTTTCAGTCCCTCTGGAGGTAGGAAACAGCCTGTTTCCATAGTGCCAGTGGGTCCAGAAGCTGGCTGGCATGCTCATGCGTGCCCACCAATATGACTATGCATGCCACCTGTGGCACACGTGCCATAGGTTCGCCATCATGGGAATAGATGGTATTCTGGCTCAATAGTAGTAATTGTGAATGGGATCTGGGAGTCCTGGTTTACAAACATCGTTTGCCTCACCACATACAGGTTTTTTAGAAGCCATTCAAATTACTCCTTTCTGCCTTTCAGCTTTCTAGCACGAGATCCTGGCAGAGGAAGGTATCCTATAAGATCCTATAGGAATGTTCCAATATCTAAAGATATTGCCACAAAGAAGAGGGGGTCAACCTATTCTCCAAGTCACCTGAAGGCAGGACAAGAAACAATGGATGGAAACTAATCAAGGAGAGAAGCAACTTAGAGAAATTTCCTGGAGGTTAGAACTGGAAGACCTCTAAAGTCCCTTCCAACTCTGTTATTCTGTCATTTTCTTTTATTTCTGTGATTCTGGTACTTTATGAATAAAAAATACAAATAATATTCTTTCAAGATACCTTGAGGACAGAGAAAATCCTCCTTAAATATGTACATACATGCTACAAATGATCTAAGACAGTTCCACTAATGAACTTGAGTCACATGTGATCAGGTTACATACCTTGAACCATGATAAGATGGACCTGGAGGCACAGAACGTGCCCCTTCATTGCTCCAGAATGTCCAGAGGGAGACCAGAGGGACCCTGTTCTTGAAAACTCACACAGGTTCCTACAGACCCAAAGGTGCTTTTTACAAAAGGCAATTGGATTTTCTTCTTCTTTTTCTTCGAAAACATTTTGCTTCCCATCCAAGAAACTTTTTGGATGAAAAGTAAAATGTTTGAAAAGAAAAAAAATAAAAATAACTCCAGATGCTTTTTAAAAAAAAAGAAAAGAAAGAAAAAAAACCACCTTTGAGACAACCATGATCTGGATGATGGAGAATCTCCATAAATATCCTCCTACACAGAGGTGGGCTTCACATACTGTAGCAACCGGTTTGCCCAGCACTGGAAATGTGAGCTCACATATGTGCCATCCATGCGATGTCAAACAACACGGCAATTGGCTCCTACGTGCTGTCCGCACATACATGCGATATCACAAAACATGGCAATTCACATGTACACGCCATCTGCACATGCATCCGGCATCAAACAGCACAGTAATTCGCAAATACGCACTGTCTGCACACATGTAATACGTCAATAAACAAAATAAGTCGCTCGCGTGTGCCATCTGCACATGCATGCAATGTCAAACAAAATGGCAATTCTCTCGTGCATGTCATCCGCACATGCATGCAACGTCAAAATCACAGCAATATAGGACAGGATTGCGGCCGGGCAGGTGGGTGGGGGCAGGCCCACCCGCAAGTGGCCACTACCGGTTCGCATGAACCGGTCTGAACTGGCTGAATCCCACCTCTGCTCCTACAGACTTCCTTTTTTTCTATGTGACAGTTTCAGCAAATCAAGGGGCAGAACTGGTAAGTATTTCTCTGAATTAGGAGGTTGTGAGATGAGAAGGGAAAACTTATCTGACTACTAATCTATTTCCTCCTCTTTTAACCAGCATGCAAAACTCAGTTTCCAAGATCTCAAGATCATTTCTATCTTGCCTGATGAGGAGCTGCCAAGAGATGAGTTTGGACTGTACAATTTCTTCAATTGGAAGAAGAGCTGAATAGCTTGGCGAAAGGGATTCATCCACCTTGTAATTATCTAAATAAACTTGTTTTTAGGGGGAGGAATAGAACCTAGGGAGACTTAATAGTTTAAAATTAACAACAACTCCATGAGGCTCCATAGGTTCAGTATGAATCACTCAGATGATAATAATTGTAATCTACAGTTTTAGTTATGCTTAAGACCAATAGAGGTTCTTTCATTGTTCCAGGCAAAGTGTTGTGATGATGGAGATGTGGCTGCACTGCTGTGATTGGAGCCAAATTGCTTCGGCATTCAAAGAGACTCACATACTTTGCCATTGGCTTTTATTCTCTCTCCTTGCCCTCCAAGCTTCTTTTAGCAAGACCTTCAACTCCATGTGTCGAAACAAAGAACATTTGCAGACTAATCTCCCAGCTCTCTCCAGTGAGATCGTCATTGCAGAATTTGTGTCTACTGTATATCCTGAATGGTCTTTCCTCCACTTTATGGAACGCCCAGTAGGGTCTTTGAGAGGAAGGCAAGTACTCCTTTGAAAGAAACTGTGATATGCCTTTCAAGGTTTTTTTTAACATGATTGTATTCAGGATATTCTGATTCTGAATTCATCTGTTCATAAGAAAAACTCACAATTTTAATAACATTGTTCCTCTATATATTTTATTTTTTCTGCAAACATAAAAATAAACCCAGGAAAAATATTTAGCATTTTAATAAAAAATATTATTTTTTGCGTCATTCCTGCTGTTTATTGACACTATTAGAATTTTATCACTTATTCCTTGTTTGCCTCCTTGCTTACTGCAGGGTAAGGAGAAATGTAGATCTGCTTAAATATGTGAATGTAACAAAATCTTACATCTTCAGCACTTGGATTGTCATTAACAGTTGGCACAATCCATCAGTTTCTGTCCTCCACTTCCATTGCTGCCCTACATATGTTAAACAATCCTTTTGATTACCCACAGGATCCTTAAGCGTAATTCAAACACTCCACCTCAGCTCCTCATTCCCTGCTTTCCTCACTTCTGGAATATCTTAACTACTGAATTTTAAGAACCAAAGCTTCTTCTTCAAACCTTCTTTAGTTTTTTTTTTTTAATTTGATTTATATGCCGCCCTTCTCCGAAGACTCAGGGCGGCTTACAATGTGCTCAGCAATAGCCTTCATCCTTTTTGTATATTTATACAAAGTCAGCTTATTGCCCCCACAACTGGGTCCTCAATTTACCTACCTTAGAAAGGATGGAAGGCTGAGTCAACCTTGAGCCTTGGCGAGATTCGAACCCTGCAGTAATTGCAGGCAGCTGGTCTTAATAACCAGCTTAATAACAGGGTGCCTTAAACCTCTGTACTACCAAGGCTTTTGTTTTGGTTGCCACATTCTAAAAAAGGCATTGAGACTCTAGAAACAGTGCAGAGAACAGCAGCCCAGATAATCAGGGGACTGCGGGCTAAAATATATGAAATGAATATGAATATCTAATTTAATTTTTAGAAAAAGGAAGGAGTAGGGGTGACAGGATAGCAGTGTTTCAATATCTAAGGCATTGTCACAAAGAAGAGAGAGTCAATCAATTCTGCAAAGAAGGCCGGACAAGAAGCAATGGAAGTTCTGAATGCTCCAACACTGGAAGATTATAAGAAGAGATTGGAGAACCACTTGCCTCAAATGGTATAAGGTTTCCTGGCTGAGCCACAGTTGGGTTAGAAGACCTCGAAGGTCCCTTCCAACTCTATTATTCTGTTTATTCTTTTTCAAAGAAGTGCTTCAGGACATGAGTGCTTCTTTTATCTCTCTAATACTCATTAAAGCCGAGAGATACATCATTTTAGGCATGGAGAAAAACCTTATGAAAAATGTCTGTCTAAATCCAATTATTGTCACATTAGAATATGATAGAACTAAATGAAATTCTTCTTGCAGGCCATTGCCTAAAAGTTTCCAGCATGTCCTAGCCTTCAGTTTTGCCATTCAGGAGATCAACAGGAATGAGAACTTGTTACCCAACATCACCTTGGTCTCCAAGATATATGAGAATGGTTTTCAGGCAATGAAAGCCTCTGAGAGCCTTTTCACTCTCTTCTTTGTGGAAGACCGCTGTCAGCTCAATTACAGGAAGGGAAAGGAGCAAAACATCATGGCTGTCATCGGTGATCTCCCTTCCCAGAACACCATCCAGATGGCCAACACCTTAAATGCCTACAAGATTCCACAGGTAGGTATCTGGGCTCACATAAATGCACAAGAAGAAGGAAAGGGGGGTAGTTTTTAAAAAAACTATCTGTGGACAAAAAGTGGGGGGGAGCCTTCAAAAACAGGTAAAAATATTAGGGAAGTCATTTTGGGTAATTTTTATTCATTTATTTTGCCAGAGGAATGCAATGCATCAATTACTATTGTAACAGCAGTAATTCTTAATAAGTACAAACATTACATTTAGTATATAAGAAATAGTGTAGCTGTCATTCTTCCTATCTTGATCCTTCTTCTTCTTCTTCTTCTTCTTCTTCTTCTTCTTCTTCTTCTTCTTCTTCTTCTTCTTCTTCTTCTTCTTCTTCTTCTTCTTCTTCTTCTCCTCCTCCTCCTCCTCCTCCTCCTCCTCCTCCTCCTCCTCCTCCTCCTCCTCCTCCTCCTCCTCCTCTTTTATCACTTCAGGTGTCAAGAGATCTCTGTATCTCGATCTTATGGCAGCCTAAAGCCATTCTTAATTTATATTGTAGTAGTGTCTGATGTTGTCTCTCCATCTTCTGGGTATGCCTCATGTTATTTGACTTTCTCTCTTTTTGTTTATGCCACAACAATTTTAAATATATTTATCAGTAAAGTAATAGATATGTTATCCTTATAATATAAAATGCTAGTTGAAAGTTATTTGAGTGTCACTGTGGGTAATTAATACTGTCCAATCCTTAATGAATAAGACTCCTCTCTTGTGACTCATTCCTATCTGCTGTCTATTTCTGCTTAGCACAATGAAAGATTGAGATGACTTTGTCTAAAAAAGGATGAATGAAATGCTAATGGTGGTCTGGTTGCAAAAGCTCTCAGGAAATACTTGTTGATCCAAAGATTTAATATTTATCTCTCCCATTAATGATTTTTATGGAAATAAGGTATAAAAGAAATGTGCTTCCTTCATTCTTTTTGACATGTCTGCAAAAAGATTTCCTAGCCTAAAGTACATCATTATTATTCCCAATCTGCAGCTCAGTTATGGCACTTTTGACCTGACATTGAGTGATAAACAGCAGTTTCCTTCTTTCTTCTGGATGACTCCAAATGAAAACCTCCAGTATGCTGGGATTATTCAGCTCCTGAAATATTATGGATGGAATTGGATTGACCTGGTCATTCCAGAAGATGCCAGTGGAGAGAGATTTCTCAGAATTCTGAGACCAAAATTCATCCAGAGTGATATTTGCATTTCTGTAATTCAATTTATTCCAAGATTGACAAATTATGACCCCAGTACTTTACGGAAGATTAATCTAGGTAAAATAGGGCGTGTCCTCTGGTATAGTAAAACCAAAGTAATATTAGTTTATGGGGACATTCAATCTATAGAAGGCTTACGAGTAATTCTTGAATACTATGAACTTGATCATAGGCTCCCAATAGAGAGGGTTTGGGTCATAAGCGCTCTCTGGGATGTCACTTCTGTCTTTGAGTCACACAAATTCACCCCATTGTCCTTCAATGGCAGCTTGTCATTTGCCCAACACACAAATAGGGTACCAGGCTTTCAAGAGTTCCTTGAGAAGCTAAATCCATATCACTCTAAAGTGCATTTCCTACCTGCATTCTGGGGTACCGCATTTAGCTGTTCATTTCCAAAATACAATATATATGTACTAGACAAAGGAAGCTGCACTGGGAAAGGGGATGTGGGGAGTCTCCTTGGAACTGTCTTTGAAATGGAGATGTCTGGCCAGAGCTACAGTATTTACAATGCTGTCTATGCTGTAGCACATGGTCTCCATGCTATGTATTTATCCAGAGCCAGGCAGAACACAAGAGGCTATGGAGAGAAGTGGAATTTTCTGAAAGTCCAACCTTGGCAGGTTAGTAATGATGCCTTTCAATGGGAACATAGCCATAATAATATAGTAATTTCAATTTTTACAGAATTCACTAAGTATAGCAATTGCAATAGCACATATATACTGCTTTACAGTGCTTTACAGCCCTCTCTAAGCAGTTTACAGAATCAGCATATTGCCCCCAACAATTTGGGTCCTCATTTTACCAACCTCGGAAGGCTGGAAGGCTGAGTCAACCTTCACCCTGGTGAGATTTGAACAATCAAATTGCAGGCAGCAGAAGTAGCCTGGAGTATTGCACTCTAACCACTGCGCCACTGTAAACTTTTACGAATGAAGGCAAAAATACATGTCTCAGGATAATGATGCAAGATCAAATTTGGGTAGGTCAATGGGACCAGAGATTTACTCATCTGAGCTGTCAGATTCATGCTGGGGCCCATCTTCAGGAAATTTCTCTCTACTGAAATACCTGCTTTGGGTTGTTATGTCAGTCATGTTTATGTGGTGTCTTCCTGTTGCTGCAAAATTAAATCTGTGTCCTTGGTCACTGCAATGTGAGGCTACCAGTGAGTTTGGGTCTCCTCATCTGACTTGTTGTATTGCAAGCTGTGCCATATAGTTGGTGTTTTTCCTTCTTTTTCCTTTTCTCTTCTTTTTCTGACCCACAATTTTTGTCACTTTGTCAAATATTACAATAAGGTTTGTCTGACATGATCTTTTTTTGACAAACCCATGTTGGCTTTTGGTTCTGACTTTTTTGCCTCTAGGTGTTCACAGATTCATTCCAAAAGATAATCATCTTTTCCAGAATCTTCCCAGGGGAAGGCTGAGGTCAGGCTGATAGGTCTGAAATTTCTTGGATTTATGTTTTTTCTCTTTTTTGAAGATGGGAACTACATTGGCTATTTTCCAGTCCTCTGGTAGTTCCCAGCTACTCCAGATTTTTTGAAAGATATAGTTCATTGGTCCTGAGATCATGTCTGCCAGTTCCTTCAGAACCTTCGGAAGTAATCCATCCGGTCCTGATGATTTGATATCATCTAGGCTGGATTTACCATTTTCTTATCTATTTTAAGTTGTATTCCTGATCTGTTTTTCACAGTTCTGTTTTTGATAGGTTGGGTTGTTTGTTCCTTTTTGGTTAAAACAGATGGAAAAAAGTGAATTAAGCAGTTCTTTCTCCCTGTTGCTCATCACTTGCCATTTTCTCCCATTGGTAGACCAATCATTTCCTTGACTTTTTCCTTGTTTTTTCCTTGTTTTTAACATGTAAAGCTTTTTTTGTCACAAGATTTGGCGCCTTAGCTCTCCTGATTTCATCTTTGCAACCTCAGGTTATTTGTTGGTATTCTGCCTTAATTGAATGCCCTTCTTTCCACTTTTTATACTTGTTCTTTTTGTCTTTCAAATTTATAATTTTTAGTTGTCTGGAGGCTTTGTGGTAACCTCTGAAAGTGCTTATTCCTTGTGGCAATTTAGATTTTTATTTACAGATATTATGTTCAGATATTTACAGATCTGATTTTTATTTACCAATATTATAATTATGGAAGTAATTTTTTTCCCAGAGGCCTCTTGCTTCCTTTCCAATCTTCAATCCAAAAAAACTCTCAAATCCAGTAAAAGCCTACCATTTTTCAGCATTTTGTAATTGAGTAGTAGAAGAAAAAATCACTAAAGTAGAAGAGAAGGAAGAATTTTGCATAATAATAGTAATAATCAATGAAATTGGAGGCAGAGGTAGGATGGAAGGACAATACTTGTCTTTCTGTAAGATATGTTTGGTGTCAGAGTTTTCTATCCCGTGCTTGAAGAAAAAATTGATTTAATCTACCAAGCTCATAATTGAATTTCCTAATCATATTTTCTGGACCAGAACTCCAACAAATACGTTTTGTTGTGATATGCATTATATACTGTATAATAGGCTGCCAAAAAGAAGAGCTGGTCAATCTATTGTTCCAAGCACATTAAGGCAGAAGCAGCAATGGATGGAAAACAGTCAAAGAGAAAACCAACCTAGAACTAAGGAGAAATTTCTTGACAGTTAGAACAGTTAATCCGTGGAATGACTTGCTTCCAGAAATTGTGGGTGCTCAAACACTGGAGGTTTTTAAGATCAGACATTTGTCTGAAATGGTTTAGGGTTTCTTGCTTGAACAGGGGGTGGGACTAGAAGACTTCCAAGGTCCCTTCCAACTCTGTTATTCTATATTCTGTTATATTTCTTAGCAATAGTTCTTATCCCTCATGAAGTTCAAATATGCAATATATCTAACAAAATCTCTATTAATAAAACTTAAACATAAAAATGTGAATATAGTCCAGCAAAATAACATTTTGCCTTTGGAATGTAAAAAAAAATATTATTAACTCTACAATTTGGATGCTCATTAAATATTAATTGAGCACCATTTGGTAAATCCCAGCATGGAATTGTACATTCTATTACCTACTATTGGTATCAATATCTCACTTATCTCTCTTATCTTTCAGCTTCGTTTATTTCTGAAAAACCTCCATTTCAACAATAGTGCTGGGGAAGAAATAGTTTTCAATGAGAATGGAAACCTGGCAGCAGCATACGATATCATCAACTTGATTACTTTCCCCAATCGATCCTTTCAGAAGGTCCAAGTTGGAGGTGTTGAACCTCAGAGTTCTCAAAAGGAAGGCCTCACCATAAATACAACTGCCATTGTATGGAATCCCAAATTTAAGCAGGCGAGTTAAACAAACCAACTAAAACATGGGGATATTTTCTCAATTTCTGGGATTTTAAACTAGTAATCTTAGAGTGGTTCCAAGGTCATTTGGTATCTTTTTAATGTTGTTAAAACACTTTTGCATCCTGGAAAAATGAAGTAGTTCTCAATTCTACATTACACTTTCAGATTGTAGGGAAAGAGCTCACTGGGGTTATGGAAACTCTGGGTTCAGTGGCCTCTTAAGAGCTTAGAGAGGTGGAAGATTGACCTTTTGAAAGGTGATACTGAAGGGAAAATCTACCTTTCTTTATTTAAAAAAATATTTAAAATGACAGTTAAAATAATACAAACAAGAAGGGGAAAGATTTGAGATAGATAGATAGATAGATAGATAGATAGATAGATAGATAGATAGATGGATGGATGGATGGATGGATGGATGGATGGATGGATGGATGGATGGATGGATGATAGACAAAGAGAGAGAGAGAGAGAGACAGACAGACAGACAGACAGACAGAATTCTTTCCCACTAATGAGTTTATCTGACATTTTAGGTAGGCAGGCAGGCAGGCATTTTCCCACTAAGAAGTTATCTGACTTCTTAGTGGGAAATCAGTTGAAACACAAAGCATGAAAAAAGTCATCACACTTATTTTCCACTTCAGGCTAAAATAAACATCCCATTTCCCTGAAGTTTTGCAGGAAAGATTTCTCTTGCCACTTCCATAGCCAATTCAAAAATCTGGGGACAGCTTCTGGCCATTTAGAGATTCAGTGGTATTTTCTCTTCTTTTTCCCAGAAAACTGAATAACATTTCAGCAGGTTCTAGTGCTTGTATATTTTGAAATACAGGCAAGATTGGATTATTGTGCTATCCCATATTATTGTTCATCACAGAATACTACAGATGGACTGTGGACATATACCAAAGTAGGCCATCACTCAAGACCCTTGCAACATTCTCCTAATTGTCAGATGGTTTTTTGATAACTGAGTATGTGCAGAACAAGGGAGGCCACTGAAGCTGGACAATCTGCTTGTTTTGCTTCACCCATCCAGTACATGGAAAACCAGGATACCACTCTTGAGTAGCAATGTAACACAGGGATAATTGGAAAAGGATTTCAAAGTTTTCTTTAGGTAAATGTAAAGGTTCCCCACGCACAGATGTGCTAGTTGTTCCCAACTCTAGGGGGCGGTACTCATCTCTGTTTCAAAGCCAAAGAGCCAGCACTGTCCAAAGACGTCTCTGTGGTCATGTGGCCGGCATGACTAAAAGCCAAAGGCGCACGGAATGCTGTTACCTTCCCACCAAAAGTGGTCTCTATTTTTCTACTTGCATTTTTTACCTTCTTTCAAACTGCTAGATTGGCAGAACCTGGGACAAGTAACGGGAGCTCACCCCATTACGCAGCACTAGGGATTCGAACTGCTGAACTTCTGATCTTTCCATCAACAAGCTCAGAGTCTTAGCCACTAAGCCACTGCGTCCCTTGGTTTTCTTTAGCTTTTATTTAAAGAGAATGACTGTTGACTGATTGATTCAAAACTTGATTATAATCCATTTTAATTCCTTACTCTGGCCATTCCCATTAGACACCACCTTCTGCCACCTGTGTAGAGAGCTGCCATCCTGGGTACCGGAAATTGATTAAGGAGGGGAAACAGGTTTGCTGCTATGACTGTGTCGAGTGTTCAGAGGGAAGCATTTCCACCATGATTGGTAAGAAAACAATATGGATATTTCCTTAAAAATACATTAAGCTCTAACCAAGTTTGGGTTCTTGAATATAGTTTTAAAGAAAAGCATAGATTGATTGGGATCTCTCACTAGCCTTGGTCTCTTTCTTCTTTTTTTAAAGTAAAAACTTTTCCTTATTTAACTGTGTAATCTCTTGTTCACGAAATATAGTCTATTGAATAAAAAAATAAACTTTAAAAGGATTTTCTTAAAGCAAACATTTTAATAGCTTTATTCTCTCCAAAAACAGGCATAATCAGGAGGCATAATTGCTAAAAACTTAATTCGATTCAATGTACAGAATATTTAGATATTTTATTTATGGTTTTTAGATTCCAACCAATGTGAGAGGTGTCCAGAAAAACAATATCCAAATGAGAAACACCATCAATGTATTCCCAAAATTATCATCTACTTATCCTACAAAGAAGTCCTGGGAGAAGTCCTGACTGGCTTTGCTGTTTCTTTTGCTGTCATCACAGTTGTGGTGATGGGGACATTCATCTTCCACCAGAACACTCCCATCGTCAAAGCCAACAATTGGGATATCACCTGCACCCTGCTCGTCTCGCTCCTGCTGTGTTTTCTTTGCTCCTTCCTCTTCCTCGGATGTCCAGGGACAGTCACATGTCTCCTCCGACAAGCAGTTTTTGGAGTTGTCTTCTCCATTGCAGTGTCTTGTGTGTTAGCGAAAACCATCACGGTGGTTCTGGCCTTCATGGCCACAAAGCCAGGGAACCGAATGAGGTTGTGGGTGGGGAAAAGGCTGTCCGTCTCAGTCATTGTTTTTTGCTCCCTTATTCAAACAAGCATCTGTGCTGTGTGGTTGACCATTTCTCCTCCTTTCCCAGACTTGGACATGCATTCCCAGGTGGATGAGATCTTAGTGCAATGCAATGAAGGCTCGGAGATTATGTTTTATGTTGTGCTGGGCTACATGTGGCTTCTGGCCCTCATCAGCTTCACGGTGGCCTTCTTTGCCCGGAAGTTACCTGACACTTTCAATGAAGCCAAACTCATCACCTTCAGCATGCTGGTCTTCTGCAGTGTTTGGGTGTCCTTTGTGCCCACTTACTTGAGCACCAAGGGGAAATCCATGGTGGCTGTGGAAGTCTTCTCTATCTTGGCCTCAAGTGGTGGCTTATTAGGCTGCATTTTCCTGCCCAAGTGCTACATCATCCTACTGAGACCAGAGCTGAATACCAGAGAGCAGCTAGTTAGGAAAAAGACTGATGTGATATCAAGGGCAGCATGAATGATACCTGAATTTATATGATTTGGATGAAAATGTTCTGCATTCTGAATTTTATTCAGAAATAATTGTCTTCTTAATTTTTTTTAATTGCAATAGAATTTAGATTTGTTAAGTGGGTGAATTGCAATAGAATTTAGACTTGTTAAGTGGGTGAGAGTGACCAAGGTTCACGCTCTCCAAACGGTCTTCACCAATGTAATTTTGTACGCTCCGCCTACCTGCGCGATTACGTGACCTACGTTGGCCATGGATTGACAGACTGACGACTAGGAGGAGAGGGGTTTTGTGTCCTTATACGGGCATCCGCCGGTGGTTGGCTAATCCACCGGCGGGAAGTTTAAATGAATGTCATTGGCCGGCTAGCTTGCCAGAGCTGTATATAAGGAGGGCTCGGCAGCACAGCCGGCAGTTCCGTATGAGCTGAATAAAGTGCTGAACGGACCTCTGCTGAGTCGACTCTTCTTTTCCTTGCGCCAATCTAACACACATGACCACCTAGCCATTTCCACCCAGCCAATCCAGGCCCCCAACAGTCTGGAGGGACTGTGAATTGGCCCCCTGTTTAAGAAGCTGGAGGACCCCTGCTCTAGAAGGTAGGCTCAAAATAGAGAAGGATCTTGATACACTTGAACACTGGGTTCTACCATGCAAAATGAAATTCATTGGTGAGGAAAGTAAGATTTTAGACTTAGGCAAGTAAAACAAAACCCGCAGATATAGAATAGGCGATGGTGAACCTTTTTGCCATCATAGGCCAAAAGCGGAGGGAGCGTGGAGGGTCATGCATGCGTGTGCCCACACCCATAATTCTCTGTACAATGCTGCTCTGCAAGTGCATGAGACACTCCCCTGGGGTCCTCCCGCTTTTGGCACGGTTGTCCCACTAGGCCCATTTTTTGCTCTTCCCAGGCTCAAGAGCCTTTCTAGGAGCTGGGGGGGGAAATGATTTCCCCCCCCCCAGAGGCCCTCCAGAGGCTGAAAATGACCCATCTGCTGACTTCTGGTGGGACCAGAAGACCCATTTTTTACTCTCCCCAGGCTCCAGAGCCTTTCTAGGAGCCTTGGGAAAACCAAAATGGCCTTCCCCAAAACTCCCCGGAGGCCCTCCGGAGGCCACAAATGGCCCGTTTGCCGACTTCCATTGGGAAGTCGGCAAATGGGCTATTTCTGGCCTCCGGAGGGCCTCCGGGGGTTGGGAAAGGCCGTTTTGCTCCCCCACCCCCAAGCTCCTAGAAAGGCTCTGGAGCCTGGGGAGAGCAAAAAAACAGGCCTTCCCCACCCTTTTCAGTCCCTCTGGAGGTAGGAAACAGCCTGTTTCCATAGTGCCGGTGGGTCCAGAAGCTGGCTGGCATGCACATGCGTGCCCACCAATATGACTATGCATGCCACCTGTGGCACACGTGCCATAGGTTCGCCATCATGGGAATAGATGGTATTCTGGCTCAATAGTAGTAATTGTGAATGGGATCTGGGAGTCCTGGTTTACAAATATCATTTGCCTCACCACATACAGGATTTTTAGAAGCCATTCAAATTACTCCTGTAGTTGTTGAACCATTTTCTGCCTTTCAGCTTTCTAGCACGAGATCCTGGCAAAGGAAGGCATCCCATAAGTTCCTATAGGAATGTTCCAATATCTAAAGGGCTGCCACAAAGAAGAGGTGATCAACCTATGCACCATGGAGGTATAATATATCCTAATGTATTAGAAAGGGGTAAAATGGTCAGATACAATGAACTATTAGATGGGGGAGGGAATCTTAAAACAAGGGAAGAATTGATGGAACAAGGCATTTCTATAGACTGGTGGCCATATAACCAAATTAAATCCAGATATAAAAAAGATAAGGAGGAATTTGGCATTGAGACGAGCATAAATGGATTTGACAAGATATGGATGGGTACGGATGACAAAATTCTAGCTAAATTATATAATTACTTATTGGAGTACGATATGGCAGAGGAAGTTGTTAAAGAACCGATGTTAGCATGGGCCAAAAATATCGGACAGAATATAAATCTGAACGAATGGGATTCAATATGGAATAGTAATCTTAAAATGACAAAGGCGACGGCTTACAAGGAAAACCAGTACAAGCTGTTTTATAGATGGCATATGGCCCCAGCTAGGATAGCGAAGATCTACCCCAATTCGAGCCCTAAATGTTGGAAATGTGACCATCAGCAGGGTACTTTCTATCACTGCTGGTGGACTTGTAATCAGGCACAAAAATTCTAGAGGATGATATGGATGTGGATTAGAGAAATAATAAAAGAAAATTTTGATTTTGAACCAAAAGCCTTTCTCCTGGGAATTTTGAAAATTGAATATGCAAAAAAGAAAAGGTACTTAATTACACATATTCTGACAGCCGCTAGAATTTCCTTTGCCCAGTGTTGGAAAGAAAAACAAATACCATCTCAAGAACATGTCATTGGGAAAATACTGGAATGCGCCGAAATGAACAAATTGACTTCAGAAATTAATGACAGAGAAAATTCAGAATTTTATAGCGTGTGGGACATGTGGTACGAATGGATGGGGAAAAGAAATAAAGAAGGAAATAGAGTATAGAGATCAAGTATTAATTAATCAACAAAATCAATGGAATAGAACAGAACAGTATTACATTTAGTCTTAGAGATTTGAGCACTATTATCTTTAAATGTTCTGAAATGAAATTTAGCTTTAAGAAACAATATCAAAAAAAAAAGACAAGTAATAATGCATGTAGATATATATATGTATATATTTGCACCAATGAACCGAAAATGTATTGAATGTACCACTTTATGTTATAATAAAAATCAAATTAAAAAATAAAATAAAAATAAAATAAAACTGAGAGGATGGGATCAAGCCAAAAAAAAAAAAAAGGAATGTTCCAATATCTAAAGATATTGCCACAAAGAAGAGGGGATCAACCTATTCTCCAAGTCACCTGAAGGCAGGACAAGAAACAATGGATGGAAACTAATCAAGGAGAGAAGCAACTTAGAACTAAGGAGAAATTTCCTGGAGGTTAGAACTAGGAGACCTCTAAAGTCCCTTCTAACTCTGTTATTCAGTCATTTTCTTTTATTTCTGTGATTCTGGTACTTTATGAATAAAAAATATAAATAATATTCTTTCAAGATACCTTGAGGACAGAGAAAATCCTCCTGAAATATGTACATACATGCTACAAATGGTCTAAGACAGTTCCACTAATGTACTTGAGTCACATGTGATCAGGTTACATACCTTGAACCATGATAAGATGGACCTGGAGACACAGAACGTGCCCCTTCATTGCTCCGGAATGTCCAGAGGGAGATCAGAGGGACCCTGTTCTTGAAAACTCACACAGGTTCCTACAGACCCAAAGATGCTTTTTACAAAAGGCAATTGGATTTTCTTGGGTTTTTTCCTTTGAAAACATTTTGCTTTCCATCCAAGAAACTTTTTGGATGAAAAGTAAAATGTTTGAAAAGAAAAAAAATAAAAATAACTCCAGATGCTTTTTTAAAAAAAGAAAAGAAATAAAAAAACCCACCTTTGGGACAATCATGATTTGGATGATTGAGAATCTCCATAAATATCCTCCTACACAGAGGTGGGCTTCACATACTGTAGCAAGCGGTTCGCCCAGCATCGGAAATGTGAGCTTACATATGCACCATCCATGCGATGTCAACCAATGCGGCAATTTATTTGGCATGTGATGTCACAAAACACAGCAATTTGCTCATATGTGCTGCCTGCACATACATGCGACATCACAAAACATGGCAATTCACATGCACACGCCATCCGCACATGCATGCGATGCCAAAAACACAGCAATATAGGACAGGATTGCGACTGGGCAGTGGGCGGGGGCAGGCCAACCCGCAAGTGGCCACTACCGGTTCGCATGAACCAGTTTGAACCGGCTGAATCCCACCTCTCCTCCTACAGACTTTCTTTTTTTTTCAATGAGACAGTTTCAGCAAAGCAAGAGGCAGAACTGGTAAGTATTTTTCTGAATTAGGAGGTTGTGAGATGAGAAGGGAAAATTTATCTGACTACTAATCTGTTTCCTCCTCTTTTAACCAACATGCAAAACTCAGTTTCCAAGATCTCAAGATCATTTCTATCTTGCCTGATGAGGAGCTACCAAGAGATGAGTTTGGACTGTACAATTTCTTCAATTGGAAGAAGAGCTGAATAGCTTGGCGAAAGGGATTCATCCACCTTGTAATTATCTAAATAAACTTGTTTTTAGGGGGAGGAATAGAACCTAGGGAGACTTAATAGTTTAAAATTAACAACAACTCCATGAGGCGCAGTAGGTTGCAGTATGAATCACTCAGATGATAATAATTGTAATCTACAACTTTAGTTATGCTTAAAACCAATAGAGGTTCTTTCATTGTTCCAGGCAAAGTGTTGTGATGATGGAGATGTGGCTGCACTGCTGTGATTGGAGCCAAACTGCTTCGGCATTCAAAGAGACTCACATACTTTGCCATTGGCTTTTATTCTCTCTCCTTGCCCTCCAAGCTTCTTTTAGCAAGACCTTCAACTCCATGTGTCGAAACAAAGAACATTTGCAGACTAATCTCCCTGCCCTCTCCAGTGAGATCGTCATTGCAGAATTTGTGTCTACTGCATATTCTGCATGGTCTTTCCTCCACTTTATGGAACGCCCAGTAGGGTCTTTGAAAGGAAGGCAAGTACTCCTTTGAAAGAAACTGTGATATGCCTTTCAAGGTTTTTTTAAATTGATTGTATTCAGGATATGTTGTTTAATTCCTTAATTTTAGAGGAGAATAAAAACTGGTTGAGCAAGACTCTTATTTATACTTCTGTCTTGATTAATGATATTTCAGGTGCTGGACTATAGCTGTTGAATGTTGCCTTGCAGGCATGGTTTTTCATGTGCCTCTTTTACATATGAATTCATCGGCTCATAAGAAAAACTCGCAATTTTAATAACATTGTTCCTCTATAGTTTTTATTTTGTATGCAAAAGGGGAAAAAAACCCAGTCAAAAATATTTAGCATTTTAATAAAAGTTATAAATGTAAATCGTACATCTTCAGTACTTGGATTGTCATTAACAGTTGGCACAGTCCATCAGTTTCTGTCATGCAGTTCCATTGCTGCCCTACATATATGAAACAATCCTTTTGATTGCATTAAAACACAGTTTTATATTTCTCAAAATGGGATGCACAACTGCCCACAGGATTCTTAAGTGTGTTTCAAACTCTCCACCTCAACCTTCCTCACTTCTGGAATATCTTAAGTACTGAATTTTAAGAATCAAAGCTTTTTCTTCAAAGCTTCTTTAGTTTTGGTTGCCACATTACTCTAGAAAGAGTGCAAAGAACAGCAGCCAAGATAATTAGGGGATTGCACTGCAGGCTAAAACATATTTCTACATGGGGCTCCCCTTGAGGTGCACCCAGAGGCTCCAACTTGTCCAGAATGCAGCCGCACGGTTGATTAGGGAGCGACATGGCGCTCACATGTAACACCTCTCCTACGTGAGCTGCACTGGCTCCCGGTGGTCTTCCGAGTGCGCTTCAAGGTGTTGGTTCTTACCTTTAAAGTGCTCCATGGCTTAGGACCTGGGTACCTACGAGACCACCTTCTGCAACCGATAACCTCCCACCAACCATTTAATAAATTAATAAAATGAAAATGAAATGAAATGAAAACCAGTACGCTCCCACAGAGTGGGCCTCCTCAGGGTGCCGTCACTAAAGCAATGTCGACTGGTGGTTCCCAGGGGGAGAGCCTTCTCTGTGAGGACACCTACCCTTTGGAACAGGATACCCCCAGGGATACGAATGATCCCAGATCTCCGTACTTTCCGTCGTGCACTTAAGACCTTTCTGTTTCACCAAACCAGGCTGGCATAAATTTTCAAATTGTCTAAATTCTATGCTGAGGATCTTAACTGATGAGCCAAATTGGTTTAATTATTTTAAATTGTTTTTATTTCACATTTTTATATGTATGTTATTCTGACTGTTCACCGCCCTGAGTCCTTTGGGAGAAGGCCGGTATAAAAATTAAATAAATAATAATAAAAATAATAATAATATGAAAAATTGTTGCAGGAATTGGGAATATCTAGTTTAATTTTTTTAAAAAAAGAAGGACTAGGGGAGACATGATAGCAATGTTTCAATATTTAAGTCACAGAGAAGTGGGAGTCAATCAATTCTGTAAAGCACCTGAAGGCAGGACAAGAAGCAATGGATAGAAACTACTCAAGAAGAGAAGCAACCTAGAACTAAGCAGAAATTCCTGACAGTTAGAATAATCCATCAGTGGAATGATTTGCCATCAGAAGTTCTGAATGCTACAACACTGGGAGATTTTAAGAAGAGATTGGAGAACCACTTGCCTCAAATGGTATAAGGTTTCCTGGCTGAGCAACAGTTGGACTAGAAGATCTCCAAAGGCCCTTCCAACTCCATTATTCTGTTTTTTCTTTTTCAAAGAAGTGCTTCAGAACATGAGTGCTTCCTTTATTTCTCTAATACTCATTAAAGCAGAGAGATACATCACTTTAGGCATTATGAAAGATGTCTGTCTAAATTTAATTATTGTCAGATTCGAAGATGATAGAACTAAATGAAATTCTTCTTGCAGCTTATTGCCTAAAAACTTACAGCATATCCTAGCCTTCAGTTTTGCCATTCAGGAGATCAACAGGAATAAGAATTTGTTACCCAACATCACCTTGGTCTCCAAGATATATGAGAATGGTTTTCAGGCAGTGAAAGCCTCTGAGAGCCTTTTGAGTCTCTTCTTTTTGGAAGGACTCTGTCTGTTCAATTACAGGAAGGAAAAGGACCAAAACATCATGGCTGTCATTGGTGATCTCCCTTCCCAGAACACCATCCAGATGGCCAACATCTTAAATGCCTACAAGATTCCACAGGTAGGTATCTGGGCTCACATAAATGCACAAGAAGAAGGAAAGGGGGGTAGTTTAAAAAATATATATCTGAGGAAAAAAGGTGGGGGGAGCCTTCAAGAATAAGTAAAAGTATTGGAAAGTTATTTTGGGTAGTTATTATTTATTTATTTTGCCAGAGAAATGCAATGCATCTTTTATCTTCTGGTTCTCACCCTTCTGGTAGCCTTAGCCATTCTTAATTTATATTGTAGTAGGGTCTGATGTTGTCTCTCCATCTTCTGGGTATGCCTCATGTTATTTGACTTTCTCTCTTTTTGTTTATGCCACAACAATTTTAAATATATTCATCAGTAAAGTAATAGATATCTTATCCTTATAATATAAAATGCAAGATGAATGTTATTTGAGTGTCACTATGTGTAATTAATACTGTCCAATCCTTAATGAATAAGCCTCCTCTCTTGTGACTCATTCCTATCTGCTGTCTATTTCTGCTTAGCACAATCAAAGCTTCAGGTGACTTTGTCTAAAAAGGGATGAATGAAATGCTAATGGTGGTCTGGTTGCAAAAGCTCTCAGGAAAGACTTGTTGATCCCCAGATTTAATTTTTATCTCTCCCATTAATGATTTTTTTTATGGAAATAAGATGTAAAAGAAATATGCTTCCTTCCTTCTTTTTGACATATCTGCAAAAAGATTTCCTAGCCTAAAGCACATCATTATTATTCCCACTCTGCAGCTCAGTTATGGCACTTTTGACGTGGCATTGAGTGATAAACAGCAGTTTCCTTCTTTCTTCTGGATGACTCCAAATGAAAACCTCCAGTATGCTGGGATTATTCAGCTCTTGACATATTTTGGATGGAATTGGATTGACCTGCTCATTCCAGAAGACACCACTGGAGAGAGATTTCTCAGAATTCTGAGACCAAAATTCATCCAGAGTGATATTTGTATTTCTTTAATTCAATTTATTCCAAGATTGACAGATTATGACCCCAGTACTTTACGGAAGATTAATCTAGGTAAAATAGGAGGTGTCCTCTGGTATAGTAAAACCAAAGTAATACTAGTTTATGGGGACATTCAATCTATAGAAGGCTTACGGGTAATTCTTGAATGCTATGAACTTGGTAACAGGCTCCCAATAGAGAGGGTTTGGGTCATAAGTGCTCTCTGGGATGTCACTTCTGTCTTTCAAGCACACAAATTCACCCCATTGTCTTTCAATGGAAGCTTGTCATTTGCCCAACACACAAATAGGGTACCAGGCTTTCAAGAGTTCCTCGAGAAGCTAAATCCATATCACTCTAAAGTGCATTTCCTACCTGTATTCTGGGGTGCCGTATTTATCTGTTCATTTCCAATAAAAAGTATACAAGCACCAGCTAAAGGAAGCTGCACTGGAAAAGAGGATGTGCGGAGTCTCCCTGGAACTGCCTTTGAAATGGAGATGTCTGGCCAGAGCTACAGTATTTACAATGCTGTCTATGCTGTAGCACATGGTCTCCATGCTATGTATTCATCCAGAGCCAGGCAGAAGACAAAAGGCAATGGAGAGAAGTGGAATTTGCTAGAAGTCCAACCTTGGCAGGTGAGTTACGTTGCTTTCAATGGGAACACAACTATAATACTATAGTTATTTCAATACTAATACTATACTTTTACTAATGAAAGCACATGTCCCAGGATAATGATGCGAGATCGAATTTGGGTCGGTCAATGGGACCAGAGATTTATTCATCCAGAGCTTTTCTGATTCCATCTTTGCAGCCTCTAGTTATTTGTTGGTATCCTGCCTTAACTGGGTGTTCCTCTTTCCACTTTTCATACTTGTTCTTTTGTCTTTCAAATTTATAGTTTTTAGTTATCTATAGGATTGGTGGTAACCTCTGAAAGTGCTTATTCCTTGTAGCAATTTTGATTTTTATTTACAGATATTATCTTAGATCAGTGTTTCCCAAACTTTTGACATATGTGTACCCCTTCTATAATTTTCGTAACGCTGAGTACCCCTCATAAAAAACATATGCTTTAATAAAAATCAAAATATATTTATTTTTTCTACACAAAATAAACGAAAGTTATATTATAAAGAACATTTTTTTGATTCAATGAGAAGGATGAAATTGTTTATGTTGAGATGACAGATCATCATAATTTGGTTCCCTGGTTGTTAATTTTAATCTGAGATGCGGTTCCACGTCCAATAGTCTGTTCCTTTTTTTCGACTTAATGTCTACAAATGCAGAAAAAGCAACTTCGCATAAATATGAAGTTGGAAAAGGCAAGATGTATTTCAGGACTTTTTCTGTTAAAACCGGATACACATGTTGCATTTGTAACCAGAATAATGTTAAAGTACACTCCTTATGTTTATTTCTCAAGAATCCGTCCGAAGCTAACTCCAACAATTGCTCTTCTTCCGCATGCGACAAACCTTCTGGCATGGATGTTGTGTTAATGTTGAACGGATATCTTATCCATTCAATATTTTTGTTTAAATCAGGGAAATAGTTTTTGAAGCCAACTTGCAAACTCTCCAAATGCTGTATTATGCATTTCAGAGTATCAGCCTCAATTTTAGTAGCCGAACTTGTTATAAACTCATGAAGAGAGGGAAACGAGTCTACTTCTCCATTACCAACTCTCTTTTGCCATAAATTTAGTTTTGCGATGGTAGCGTTCACTTTATCTTGAACGTGAAACAATGAAATTTCTTTGCCTTGTAATGATAAGTTGAGGCAATTTAAAACAGAGAATATATCTGCTAAGTATGCTAGTTTACAAAGCCATTTCCAGTCATGTAAACAATTTCTCAACTCAAATCTATCATTAAGAAAGCATTGAAGTTCATGTCTAAGTTCGAACAATCGGTTTAGAATTTTTCCCCGAGATAGCCAACGAACATCTGTATGAAAAAGCAGCTGGGTATGACTACTTCCCATTTCTTCACATATTTGCGAAAAAAGTCGTGCATTCAAAGGACGGCTTTTAATGTAGTTAATGATTTTCACGCTTTCATCCAAAACTTTCTGTAGATCAGCGGGCATCTTACGTGTTGCCAAAGCCTCTCTGTGTATGCAACAATGTGTGGATATGACATTTGGAGCAACATTTTGAATTCTTGCAACGAGTCCTTTATTAATTCCAATCATACTTTTTGCTCCACCTGTGCTTATTCCAACACATCTATTCCAATCAATTTTGTTCTCTTGCATAAATGTATTCATAACATTAAAGATATCTTCTCCTGTTGTGTGACCTAATAAAGGCTGGCAAAATAAAAAGTCATCATGAATTTCTTGATTTTTTTCGTACCTAACAAACGCCATAAGATTTGCAAAATTCGCAATGTCGGTGGACTCATCGACTTGCAAAGCATAATAACGACTTTGAGAAATACCAGATAATAACATCTGTTTTACATTATTAAACATATCAATGATTCGTCGATGAACTGTATTATTTGAGAGAGGAACGTGGTCAAAAGTTTGTTTCGCTCTATCTCCTATCATTACTTCTGCCATTATCTTGGCTGCAGGCTTGATTAAAATTTCGCCAATGGTTTCTGCTGCACTACATTTGGCAATTAAAAGCGACACGCGATACAAAGCTTCTAGTATTTTTTGATTGTCACCTCCTGTCAAACCCCGCATTACTTTTCGAGACTGATTTAAACCCTTAAGTTTATTTTCAAAAAAATCTATGGGTTTATCTTTGTACTGATTATGGTTTGTCTCAAAATGGCGCTTTAAGTTGGATGGTTTCATGCTTTCATTTGTTAGATTTTCAAAACAAATGACACAAATTGGAATAGGCTCATTTTCATCTCCAGTCCATGAGAATCCAAACTTAAGATATTCTTTGTCGTACTTGCGAGTTTTCCTTGCTTTTTTCTTAACAGGTTCTTTCAGAATTGAAATTGATTCGTCGTTAATTTCATTATTTCCTGTTCGTTGATTGCTACTACAATCATTACTTTCTTTCGGTTTAGTAGTTCCAGATTCCAACCAGCGATCCATAATCTCTGTTAGGGATAAAAATTGTATTTTATAAAAATAATCAAAATCAGTGGAATTTACTAAAGCATGATAACAGGCACCCGGAACTAAATATTAAAGAAGTAAGTTGTCTCTGTAACGAAGTGCAATATATTCATGCCGTGTCACACCTCACAAGACTGTCTAACGGTTAGATAACACTGCAATTCTCCGGCGTTTAAACAGCTCCGCGGCTCAACATCAACTGTTAATGTTCCCGCAGTTTAAAAATGGCCGAACCCGAGCTGCGCGAAGAATGCACAGAAGTTCCCGCCATAATGAGTTGCGATACGATGTACGATGGCCCCAGTTCCTGTGTAAAACTGCGATACGCGCCTATTTCTTTCCTTGTTCTGTGGGCGCAGCTAAGCACGGTGCAGTGGATATTCCCACGTGATCCCCACCAAACTCCGGTGCAACGCGTACCCCCACCAAACTCTTCCCGTACCCCTGGGGGTACGCATACCACACTTTGGGAAACACTGTCTTAGATATATGGAAGTAATTTTTTCCCAGAGGCCTTCTTCTTCCTTTCCAATCTTCACTCCAAAAAAACTCTCAAATCCAGTAAAAGGCTACCATTTTTGCAGCATTTTGTAGTTGAGTAGAAGAAGAAAAATTCACTAAAGTAGAGAGAAGGAAGAATTTTGCAAAATAATAATAATAATCGATGAAATTGGAAGGGGTAGAATAGAATGACAATACTGTCATTCTCTAAGGTATGTCTGATCTAAGCATTCACAGAAGTTATGGACTGTTCATCTTTAAGTAGCCACTGGAGATAAGCAGTGTCGGAATGGCCAGGATACCCAGTAAATGTTGGAAGAATATGTTTCTTTGAATCTATCCATAAAGGAACATTGAAAGAATAATACTTAAACATAAAATATAGTCCTGCAAAACAGAATTATGCCTTTGGAACATAAAAAAAAATACTATTAACTCAAAGCTTTGGATGTTCATTAAAAATTAGTTGAGCACCATTTGGTAAATCCCAGCATGGAACTGTACTTTCTATTACCTGCTATTGGCATAAATTTCTCACTTATCTTTCAGCTTCATTTATTTCTGAAAAACCTCCATTTCAACAATAGTGCTGGGGAAGAAATAGTTTTCAATGAGAATGGAAACCTGGCAGCAGCATACGATATCATCAACTTGATTACTTTCCCCAATCAATCCTTTCAGAAGGTCCAAATTGGACGTATTGAACTTCAGAGTTCTCAAAAGGAAGATCTCACCATAAATGCAACTACCATTGTATGGAATCCCAAATTTAAGCAGGTGAGTTAAACAAATCAACCAACACATGGCAATATTGAAAATATTTCTGGGATTTTAAACCAGTAGTCTTAGAGTGGTTTCAGTGTGATTTGTTATTTTCTTAATGATGTTAGAACACTTTTGCATCCTGGAAAAATGAAGTAGTTCTCAATTCTACATTGCACTTTCATATTGTAGGGAAAGAGCTCACTGGGGTTATGGAAACTCTGGGTTCAGTGGCTCCTTAAGAGCTTAGAGAGGTGGAAGATTCATCTTTTGAAAGGTAACACTGAAGGAAAGATTTACCTTTCTTCTTTTTAAAAATATTTAAAATTACAGTTACAATAATACAAACAAGAAAAGGAAAGATTTTATATAGAGATTGATAGATGATAGATGAGATAGATGAGATGATAGATAGATAGATAGATAGATAGATAGATAGATAGATAGACAGACAGACAGACGATGGATGATGGATAGATAGATAGATAGATAGATAGATAGATAGATAGATAGACAGACAGACAGACAGACGATGGATGATGGATAGATAGATAGATAGATAGATAGATAGATAGATAGACAGACGATGGATGATGGATGGATGGATGGATGGATAGATAGATAGATAGATAGATAGATAGATAGATAGATAGATAGATAGATGGGAGACCGAGATATATGATGGAAGATAGAGAGAGAGAGAATGGATGATAGATGGACGATGGATGGATGGATGGATGGATGGATGGATGGATGGATGGATAGATAGATAGATAGATAGATAGATAGATAGATAGATATAGACAGACAGACAGACAGACAGACAGACAGATAATGAATGATAGATGGATGGATGGAAAGATAGAGAGATAGGATAGGATAGATAGATATAGATGATAGATAGATAGATAGATAGATAGATAGATAGATAGATAGATAGATAGATAGCTGATGGATGGGTGATGGATGATGGATGGATGGATGGATGGATGGATGGATGGATGGATGGATGGATAGATGGATAGATAGATAGATGGATGGATTAGATAGATAGATAGATAGATAGATAGATAGATAGATAGATATAGATAGATAGATAGATAGATTGATAGATGATAGATAGATGATGATGATAGATAGATAGATATAGATAGATGAAAGATAGATGATAGATAGATAGATAGATAGATAGATAGATAGATAGATAGATAAATTGAGTCAACTTAGTGTATCTGCTAAGACCTTGGCATAGAATTTAGATGTTTATGCTGGCCCTGCTTGTTGAAACAGAAAGGTCTTCAGGACATGTTGGAAAGTGCGAAGATCTGGGATTATTCGTATTCCAGGGGGTATTTTGTTCCAAAGAGTAGGTGCCCCCACAAAGAAGGCTCTCTCCCTTGGAACTACTAGACGACATTGTTTTAATGATGGTACTATGAGTAGGCCGACTGTGTGAGAGCGTATTGGTTGGTGGGAGGTTATTGGTTGCAGCAGGTGGTCTCTTAAGTACTCAGGTCCTAAGCCATGGAGCACTTTAAAGGTAAGAACCAACACCTTGAAGCGCACTTGGAAGGCCACCGGAAGCCAGTGCAGCTCGCGTAGAAGAGGTGTTACATGTGAGCGCCATGTTGCTCCCATAATTACTCACGCGGCCGCATTCTGGACCAGTTGGAGCTTCCGGGTGCACTTCAAGGGGAGCCCCATGTAGAGAGCATTGCAGTAGTCAAGTTGGAAAATGACAAGGGCTTGAGCGACTGTGCGTAATGAGTCCCAGTCTAGAAAGGGACGCAATTGGCGAATCAGCAAACCTGATAGAAAGCTCCTCTGGCCATGGCTGTTATATGATCTTCTAAAGACAGTCGTGCATCCAGGAGGATGCCTAAATTGCGAGCTTTTTCTGTGGAGGTCAATGACTCATCCCCAATAGTGATGGGACTAACTGGCTGTACCAGGACGCCGGCAGCCACAGCCACTCAGTCTTGGAAGGGTTGAGTCGAAGCCTGTTTCTCCCCATCCAGACCCGTACAGCCTCAAGGCACCGGGACATCACTTCAAGGGCATCATTGGGGTGGTTTGTGGTGGAGATGTACAGCTGAGTGTCATCAGTGTACAGATGACATTGCACCCCAAAACCATGGATGATCTCCCCCAATGGCTTCACATAAATGTTGAACAGGAGAGGTGAGAGGACCGACCCCTGTGACACCCTGCAATTAAGGGGCCTCAAGGTCGATTTCTGTCCACCTGTCAACACTGACTGCAACCTGTCAGAGAGGTAGGACAAGAAACACCGTAAAAAGGTGCCTCCCATTCCCAGCCCCTCCAACCGGTGCAGCATGATACCATGATCAATGGTATCAAAAGCCGCTGAGAGATCTAATAGGACCAGGATAGAGGAACATCCCTTATCCCGAGCCCTCCAGAGATCATCAACCAACGCGACCAATGCTGTTTCTGTGCTGTATCCAGGCCTGAAGCTGGACTGGAACGAGTCTAGATAGACAGCTTCATCCAGGTACTGTGGGAGCTGTCGTGCCACCACACTTTCGACAATCTTCGCTAAAAAGCGAAGGTTGGAGACTGGACAGTAGTTTGCTAAAACAACCATTCTTCTTCTTAAGGAGGGGCTTCTTAAGGAGGCGGTCTCACCACCACCTCTTTCAAGGCGGGAGGTAAGAATCCCTCACTCAGAGAAGCGTTAATAATTCTCTGGAGCCAGCTATGTGTAACCTCCTGGGTAGCCAGAGTAGCAAGGA